>NC_056745.1:283063896-283116396 GCF_019279795.1 Protopterus annectens | reverse complement strand
TCTCAGCCTATGGTCCACAGTGGGGTTGTGATAGTGAGGAAAAGAGTGCATTCAGACAGCAGTTGCTGGACCTACTAGATCAAGCAGGACAACATGAATTAGTGTTGATAATGGGTGACTTGAATGCACATATCTGGACATCCAGAACAAGATATGAGGGCTGCCTGGGTCCACATGGGTGGGAAAACAGGAATGAAGAAGGAGAGGCCATTCTAAACTTCTGTCTGGCAAATGGCTTGATAGTAGCCAAAACGTGGTTCAGAAAGAGAGACAGTCACAAGATCACATACAAGAGTAGCCAACATTCAGCTCAGGTAAACATTGTAGCAGCTCCTCAAAACAGCATGTGCGAGGACTACAAAACAGATATGTGGCCAAGCCATGTATGGAATAAGGTACATAAGGAAAGCTGGTGGTGGGATGCATAAGTCATCAAAAGAAAGAAGGAATGCAGGTAAAAGTGGGAGATAATAAAGACCGACTAGGTTAGGAAGGAATACTGGTTGGCTAACAAAGAAGCTAAGAAATGAGTTGTAATAGCAAAGAACAGAGCATTGGAGGCAAATGATGTATCAGGTTACATATTTCATAGTTAAATACAGATATAAAGAAGCAAACATCTTACATAATAAACATCTTACAATGAGTTAAACATATTATAATACAAATCAGTCAGTAAATGTCAAAAGTGGTTTAATATCTGACTCTTACAAAGTTGTACCAATTTCCAAAATAGCAGTGCTTTGATCATTATAAAGGAAGATGTGGTTGGGAGGAAGAGAAACTTCAAAGTGAGAAGAAAAAGGAAAGATGTAATTAGAGTAGACAAGTCACATGCGATAGTATGAAAGGGAGAGGAATAAGTGAGTAGAAAGTGTAGATAGAATAGTAGTTAGTCAGCTAGTTGCATAGAGCATTGATACAATCTAGCATTTAAGAGATAAGTGTGAAGGCTGCTCTTAAAAGCTAAGTTTATTGTCTATTTCTCTAAGTGGGCTGGTTATGGTATTCCATATTTTGGAGAAGTAATTGGAGTAGAGAGCCACACCTGATGAGTTCTGGGGTTTAGATTCTTGATCCATTAATTTATCTTTAGAGTGTAAGAGGGCTACTGTGGTTATATCAGTGCAAGAGGGTATGCAGGGAATGGCATACATTTGAATGGTGAAGTAAGGAAAGAACATGAAGGAATTTAAGATAGTTTGGAAATTCATCCAGGTTGTTTTTGAGAGTGCAGAGGCAGTGATGGGACTGTTAGTCAAATTAACAGTGAAGTCAGTTTTATTGTAGCATTGTTCAAGCTTTCCTAGGAGGCTGTTTTGTAGGTTAGTAAGGATAGGAGCAACATGTGGGAGTGTTGGTAGAAGATAAACATACGCAGTAATTTATGAACTAGGCCAGTACTCCAAGCCTTTGGCAAATTTTCTTTATGACATTATTGTATGTGAATTATCAAACTTGAGCTTATCACCAGTTGTTACAACAAGCAACTTAGTGTTGGAAACCTGCTTCAGTTTCATGTTTTGAGTAGAGGAAATATTAAAGCTATTTGGATTTGGGAACTGGTTTTAGAGAGGAAAAGCATCAGATTAGTTTATAAGCATTAAGTGTAAGCATTAAGTGTAAGGTGAGTATTATCTGTCACTGTTCTAATGCTGAGTAGGATTCCTGTGTAATGGTCTGTAGCTGTCCCAAGGAGGGGGCAGAGCAAATGATTGTAGCATCATCTGCATGTTGAATCATAGTGGATGATGATGTGCAGTGTAAAGCCTATTTATATCTACAGTTAATATCAAAGGTCCAACAATGGAGCTTTAGGGGACACCTATAGTGACAGGTAGGAAGGAGGAATATGTGTTTTGCCATCTTACTGTTGGGGTGTGATTACCTAGATCTTCCAGTGCACAAACCTGCTACTCAAACCTGGGTCTTCTGGGTCATAGAGCTTTATTTCTCTTTGCCACATAGCCAAGCGAGATGACGTTTAAACAGCACACTTAAAAGGTTTTCTTCACTTTGTAACAGCAAGTTTTAAGAAAATGCTTAATGATAGTATTAAATATGTTAAAAGTGCATTGTTTTAGAACTTTTGGAAAGCAGCTAGTGTCTCTTAAAGACAAATAATAAAAGTAATTGATGCACAAAGTTCAACATCAAATTTATATATATGCTTGTAGGTTCATAGAGGCATTTATTTGTGAAAAAAATGTATTTTTAATTGAAACTTAATGGTGGCATTACTCACTGCCCTGACTAATTATTAAAAAGCAGATGTTTGTAAACATAGTAGATATGAACTGGAATACCAAAAATATATATAAAAAGGTTCAGCCTTCCCATACTTATTTATAGTAGGTTTTAGCTGTTTAATACACCTTTACATAGTTTAAAGGTTTAGGTGTTTATACTTGTTTTACTAGTTAGGAGACAATATGCATTTTGAGGCTACAGTACTTGTATTGTTGCTTAAGTTAGATCAAACAGAATTCTTATTATTGTTATTATTTAGGGGATAATATAGGATCCTGGGTGTAATAAAATAATTTGTAGCTAATGGAAAACTCTGTATACTCATAACAGTATGCACTTAAATGACTCAGTGTTGCATTCATAATGATTGTCAAAAATAAAAACAAGAACTGTGCAGTATAAGCTGGTGCAAAAGTCATGTTAAAATGGTGCAGTTCTAGAAACAAACATACAAAGATTTGGCATGCACAGACAAGCTTTTTTAATTTCTTTTTTGCCCTCTTTGCTATCACTATCAAGTTTTTACTTGGCTTAGAGACCCCCCCCCCCCACACACACACACACACTCTGATTTTCTGAGGCAAGAGATGAGCCAATGTGAGCCATCATTCATTGGTGGGTCATATTTCATTTTGTTATATCTTGCCCATAGTCCTTCTCCATGAATGGTGTGGATCTCTGTCTGTGGATGACCTGCTGAAGCATTCCCTATTCTTGTAAAAGGGCTAGAGGCCCCTGTCTCCACTGTGGAATGTAACCCTCACCAAGAATCCTCTTTCCTTCCCCAGGATAGGACAGCCAGCAAATTGTACCTTATTCTGCCTCCCAGTCAAATTCTCAGTGACTAGATCCACTAAGCATATACAGACTTAGTAGCGACAGAATTCAGCATGATAATGCATAATGGAGCAATGTAAATCGAGATAGCAAGCTGTGTGCAGTTCACACACAGTGTAAATCATGTAGTTGATTACACTGTCACAAGGTACTTAGTTCTACAATATTTGACATGGGGACTTTGAAAAAGGTAACATGAATGGAGCAGCTCAAATAGCATATTCTCTGCTAACTGTAGACAGATACTGTGGTGTAGGTGTGAGTGTTGTATGTCCAGCTAGGACTTTTCAGCCCAGTAATTATGGATGATGCAGAGACAAATTATGTTTCTAATCATGAGCTTCCTGAACAGTGAAGGGTAGACAGGTAAAGAAAGACACCATCTGTGACATATCCTGTGTGGACATCATAGTTTAAGTGTGGGCTTGGTCCATTTCAGTGGTCACCAGTGTTGGTATTGCACTTCACATCCTCAGCACAAGAACATTCTAGCAGTAGTTAGGTATATCTTAGTCTTCTCTGTCAGTGATACTGGATGCAACCTGCAGCAAATTGAGGAACACATAACCTTTCCAGATATCACCCAAGAATAATGAACCATTCTGTAATTATTCCATGGGGAGTTAAGTTTTCTGTCTGTGCTTCATGCTATAGATTGAATCCTTACAGCCAACTGTGCCAAATTAGATAATAAGATGATAACATTACTGGAAGGGTATCAACAAAACAGGTGGTATGTGTATTGCAAATGCCAACGTCAGCAGTATGTCCTGCAAGCACCCAAGGAGTGCCTGCCCATGATGCTTCCATCTGACAAATGAGTATCTTGTACTGGCCATTGATTCAAGGCCATACACCACAGTGTTAGTTGCTTGAGAAATATGACACAAATAAATAACTTTAAGAACAGTAATGAAACACTATCATAGGAAGCAGGCAACAAGGAAAATTCATGCGAACAAGTGTATTACTATGTCAGTAGCACAACAGGTGACACACTCTCCCTTTAGATGCAGAAGGCTGCAGGTTCTATTCTCACAACAGGAAGATTAATGTGCTGCTACTGCAGTGCAGTTTAAAGGGGGTGCTGCACTTCTTTTTTTTTTCAAAACAAGTTTATTGTTTTAACATATAAGAGAAATATCATAACAATTTTATACAAATAATTAAAAATAGGTATTATTAGGGGTGCTGCACTTCTGAGTGTGTTATTTTTTTGGATGAGATGTTAAACCAAGGTCTCATCTGCTTGAATTAGTAGTAGCTCAGGTGGATGCAAAAGATCACATGGCACCTATTAAAACAGTCAGAGAAGTTTCCTGATGCCCTGGCAAAAATTTCTCCTAGTGGTAAAAATTCCACCTTGGGTTTACCCTAAAAAGAGACTACTAGCCTAGTGGAACCAACTCGGTCAACAAAGGATAAATAAATGCAAATTCTTTATTTCCTAGGTGATACTAAATATCTACTACAACCATGAACAATCCCCCATAGAACATCCTTAGTGTTGGGCCCAGAGTCAAACATGTATGGCGCAGTTTTGTGTGTGTGTGTGTGTGTGTGTGTGTGTGTGTGTGTGTGTGTGTGTGTGTGTGTGTGTGTGTGTGTGCGTGTATGTACAACATCCTAAAGGAGAACTTTAGGTTCCTGGATACCTCAGTGATTGTGATCCAGTGCTCACCAAAATGGCAGCCAGATGTTTTAGATTTTTGCAATACTGCAAAATAAGTAGGCACAACAAATTGGATGGCCACTGGAAAGCACATGGCTGATGCTTTATTGAACCCTTTAATGTTGTGTCCACCAATATTCATGCCAAAATAGTAAAAAAATACTGTTTATGCAATAGCTGCTGTTGTCAAGTCTGTTATTTAAGTTTATTTTGATGTTAATGTGGGATTCAGAGATGTAGTCTGAGGATGGATACCATTGTATAAAGATAATATTGTTAGGGAGGAGAATATGTTAATGAGTTTATGGGCAGGCAGTGTTTCAATGTATGTTCTGCACTACTGTGGTATGCCTCTTCTGTTGCCTTTTTCCACAATTGTGTGATTGTGGAGATAGTATATTTAAGTAAGGGATATACGATACTGAGGGGTATTGTCCCCTGCAGAAATCATTTGTTTTTGTTGTTTTTATTCTTTTTTGTTGTTGCTGGTTTAATTTTTGTTAGTCCCCCATATTTGTGTTATTTATTTGTGGTCTTCATATTTATTATCACTGCTTGTGGTGTTTTTTGTTGTTTTGGGATTCTTTGTTGTAACAAAAAATTAGCTTAAAAAGTGCACACTATGCACACAAAAGGAGGATGCAAAGGAAGCAGCAGCAATGGTATGTATTGAATAGTGAGATCAATACATCTGTGCTGTGACATCTCATCATAACTCAGTGTGCCTATATGCATTATGGCATATTGCAGATGCCTATGCAGTTTTATGATATTCTGAAACCTGAGCGAATCAGGAGAAGCCTTACAAAGATGTGGCCACAGCATGACTTTTAATAGAAATTCCTCATTTAATAAGCTGGTAGTATGGAGGCATGACTGGCACTGATCTTTTACTTTTCCAATGGCAAGACACCTTGTTACAGTTGTTGGCCAAAGGCAGCTTACTAATGACTGCAGAAGTTCAACCTTGTGCATAGGATTGCCTAGCAATGCTTTTATTGGCTAAAAACAGTGAATGCACGCTGCTGATAGTTCAAACTAAAAGTCCAGGGAGTAAAGTGATAAGGAAATAAAAATTAGTAACAATTTTATTAATATATGGTGAACAGCCCTACAATATGGTCAGAATGTAACTTAAACTAGAAATGTCAGGGTTTGGTAATTTAGCAGCACGGCAGTATGACAGCTACAGATCTACTCCTTCCCCAAAGGCCACGTACCCCACAGCAGGTGCTGTTCAATGAGTAAAAACACTCCTTCCTCTAGAAATAGGATCATTTATGAAGGCTTCATTAGTGGTGGTCCTATTTACTAAAAACTTCAGATGCAGAGGTTAAGCTAATAGCCCAGGAAATAAAGAACACCTAGTAAGTAAAATGAATTTATATATCTTTCATTGATATATAGTGGAGGTTGGAACTTTGAAAATAAATCCTCCAGTTTTGTCATTTCAGCTTTTTCACCCAGCATTGGCAGCCACATAACATTGTAGCTGTTTTAATAAACTAAAACATGATCTTTTAAGCTAATCTTAGCCTCAGTGATGCTGTTTCTTTTTCAAGAAAGCTTTTTTACTGTCTGTGTGGCCCTTCTACAGTGTGCACTTACTATGACTTCTACTATTAGGTCTGATGGTGTTTATGGTTCTCCTTGTCAAAGGAGAGAACTAGTACTTAGAAGAATCCCATACATGGCATGTATATTTCACACTAATGCTGTTCTCACATGCCCTAAGCAAACGCAATGACAGCAAATTGGTGCACTAATATGCTAGTGACATAACTAAGATGAAGCATTGTACAAGCTCTTCTGTCCATATATTACAGAAAGTATACATCAGACAAAGACTCTTTTGTAGTGGGTGCCAACACACTAAGCCTATCATCATCTGTAAAGAACACACAGACATGCGTGCACACACACACACACACACACACACACACACACACACACACACACACACACACACACACACACACATATACGCATACACATATATGGGCTCACATGCATATACACATACACACATATGAGCACACATGGTTTACCAAATGCCATGACACCCATATCAAGGGGTGGATGTGGATAAGACATTGCTAACATTATTAAAGCTAGTTGGTGAATTCCTATGACAGAGTTAGGTTTAAGGAGAATAAAACTAAGCAAGCCAGTAATGTGTTCTATGAATGCAATAAACATACAAAGCATAAAATGATACATTCTATTTAAGAAACAGAATGTCTATTATTTTGAAATGTTATTATACCAGGAATATTTCCCTGTGACAGTTGTGTATGCACACAGGTGAATTCATTACTGCATATATATTTAATGCAGGAGAATTTTCAGTTCAAAATGTTTACATAATCATTTTGAATGGTGTATTGCATTACGTATCCGATTCCTGTGATACATATTATATGTGTCAGATGATCTGAAAGGTTAAAATTCATGTGCAGAAGCAGAAAAGGGATATAAGAAATAACAAGAAATGTAAGTAGCTTATACCACGTTCCCAACATTGTTCCATTCAGATGATGCAAGTGTTACATTCTGAGTAGTGATTCATCCATTTCTTTCCAAAGAGAGACAGTTTAGAATAAAAAAATCTTACAATGTTTTATATTTTAAAATTTAATACAATTATACCTAAAGTTTTAATAATGACTTTTTAAGGACATGTTTGTTATAATAAAATATGTTTCTTGGTCAGTATATCAATTTGCATTACTTGATTTTAAATGACTGAGGTCCTTTATGAATAAATAATTCCTCTGTGTTTGTATACTGTCAGGAAGGGCAGTAGTCAAGGTGCTAAGGGGTTGTTTCCCTTGTTCAGAAGAAATGCAAAACCAATGATACATCTTTTACTGGTTTATTTATTATTTTGCTTTCTGATGTGTGTTGTTCCATGCAAGACTATTAAATCTGACATTTATGTAAGATTATGAATTGTTGTTTACGCCCTCAGTTTGTATAAGAATATAATAATATTACTATTATTGTATAAGAATATTGCTATTTACTATCTTTAGAACATGGAAAATGAGCATTTGTCTATAAATCACATTACTAAGTAGTTTATTTTCTTCACAGCACTGTTTGTTTCCCTTACTTCTGCTATGTGAACTGTATCATTTCTGTTCTTAGATTTTATGAATGAAGCAAATTGTGAATCCTAGAGTATGGGATTTTTCTGCATAGCTGCTATTTACAAAATGTATCATTTATGGATTTTACATCTGCATTTGAGTGTTTATGAAATATGTTACTGCTTGCTTACACTATGAAACATTTTTGTCTATACATCTGCAGATCTGATCCAGGTATTTTAGAAACTCTAACAATAGGTAAAAAGAAGTGCTAACAACAAAGGGTATACAGCTATAGAAAAACATAATCGTTTAACTAGGTAGTCAAATAAGCCATGCAGTTTCAATCTTTCCATATAGTTTGGTACATATTTCCATAGTTTAAATATTTATTTATATGCAACTTCTGGATATCATTATATATTTCCATGTGTTTGGGATAATTTAAATAGGCAAGATTTAGAAACCAAACTGTATGCTTTATTTTCTTTCTTTCTTTTTATTTTTTTAATTTAATCTTCTGTGCAGTAATCAGCACTGCTGTCTCACAGTACTTGGTCCCCCAGTTTGGTTTTCCACAGCGGTTGTCTTCTATATGGAGTCTGCATTTTCTTTTGGATTTTGCTGGCATCTAAAACTACTTCCTCACACTGAAAGACATGCTGATAGGTGAACTGACAATCCTGCTAAGTTGCCTGAAGGAGCAGCTGAGTATATGTATGTGTCCTGTAATTAACTGGTTCATCTGCCATATTGATGTCGAGCATTCATTTTCACTCTCTACCCTGACTTTTATTAATTCTGAATGGTGAACATAGGGTTCAATCATTTTATATGAACTCTACCACTGAATGTTCTTAATAACTACAGGCTACATGGTGTGTCATCACTAATGGACTACATCATCTGTTGTCAGATAATTATTATACATGTGTCTATGCTACAAATGATCTACCTGGTTAATTGCCTAGCAGTAGCCTATGCACAATGTCCTTCTGCCAATATAACACGATATGGATTGAGCCAATTAGCCTTGGCAAAAAAAAAAACTTGCCTTTACAATAACCAACACATGACATAGCGTGGAATGAAAGATAAGGGTAAAAGGCATAGAGGGAAATTAAAAATCCAGTATTACATTTCTCACTTGTATATCGTTGTGCAAGGCTTCTGCTTTATACTTCTTTTTATAAAATGAATAATTAGATAGCTAAAATAGGTAACATTGTGACTGACCATTTTTGTACATAGTTTTGAATAAGATGCTGTTCTCATATATGACCGTCTGTTCCTTGCACACAGAAGCTGTCATACACGAGCATGTATTTTACAGAAATTGGTATAATATCTGTTTGTCTTTGCCTCCTCTATTTGGGGTAAAAACTACATGAAACAAACAAGGACATTTTAGACTAGCCAAACATTTTAAGTAGCAATGAATCCAGTAAAAATACACAGGCGTTGGGATGTATTCCAGTGTCATCCATACTGCAAAGGGAGGCCAGAACTGAACCTTAGACACTGAGGCTGAGAGGAATTATTAGTGACAACTTCTTTCTTTCTTGTCTGCCTCAACCATGTAAGACTGTAAGCCTTTTCAGACTGACATTTTTTACAGGGCAGGGGTATTCTTTGTAATCTTCGTAATACCTAAGCTTGTGTGCTTTATTTTGGTTAAATGTTTATTCAGTTCTTTGATCTTTGCACTTAAAACAGTTGTGCACTTTTAGGGCAGGAAATCATATTTATTCATTTCATTTCTTCAGTACCGGTCTTCTTTGCATAACTATAAAAACTCAAACACTGATCAGCACTTTCTCGTGTTTGTGCCCTTCTAACCCTGCATGTGTGAGGCTCACTGCTGAATAAGCAAGTTTCAAGTCCTCTGGAAAAAGAACCAATTTATATTTATAAACATGGTTATTTTTCTGATCTGAAATTTGCTTAGTCATTCAAGCTATTTTCTAACTGCAGTGAAGCTTTCCTGACACTGTGACTGGGTTAGGCTCATGATTTTCATGGTTGCAATAGAGTCAGAGTAAATTTATAGTAAATGGCAAAATGTGTGAAGTAAAAGTGAAAGTCCATCAAAGGGCATGCTCTTTGTACCTTCCTGCCTTCCAGTTTGTACTTGCTGTCACTAATTTGCTTGATAGCTTATAATATAACTTTTAATTTCAAGATGGAAGGAACTGTACGACATCTTTGCCTATAAAAGAACTTCATATAATTCACTTTTGGAAACCAATTTAACATGCATAATAAATTAGCAAATAGTATATTTTAGCAACAAGTGATAGCTGCCAGTTGTTACTCCCATATTTAACAATAAGTGTATTTCACAATCATCTAACTGACTAAAGGACAGCCAAATCCTAAATACAACTTTTCTTCATCCAACAGCAGTACCTCATGCAGTGATCTGCATTCTTCCTCTGCTGAGTTCATATGAAATCTCACAATACTTTCTTAAATGAATTTGTCTCCCTGGATCTCTCTGAAACAGAATGAATTATAAACTATTACTATCCATCTAGTTTGATGCATGGACAGCAAAATTGCATAAAAGATGAAGATATGATTAAAAAAAATCAGTCTCTATCTATAGTAGTTCTGCAACCTGCCCACACTGTTATCAACACTTTAGTGTATACTTCCATTTGCGTTTTTGTGGAATTTACTTATGAAATAAAGGGACAGTAAACTAAGGGACATTTCCAACCAACACAGAAAGGAGAAAAAAAAACAGAAGGCTAAAAATGTATCAGTAGCAATGGATATCATTTTGAAAATGTAATTGTGTGTGTGCAAAAAATTCAGAACCCATGAAGTCAGGTTGAGTATTGAACATATGGGGGGAATACAAGGTACTTGAGAAAACAACTCTACATCCATGAGCTAAAAAAATATTCTCAATAGTGCCAGTTCAATGGTGGGAACTCATCTCTAAATATTCAGATATCTAAGGCCAAATATATTGAAGACAAAAGTCAGTGGTTGGTGAAAGTAGATCTTAATAGTAAGTGCAGGAGTAACAACAATTATTTTTAAAGAGGAGGAGTTTCAAAAACAAATAAAAGAAATGATGGGGTAATGGAGTTTACAAAAAAAATAAAAGTTATGATGCTAGAATGAAAATACAGAACATTCAGAAGAAATATGTTGTGCAGGAGTGGACTATGTGCAACAAACAAAGGAACGGAAGCATCAAAGAATAATTACATGGTCTGAGTGTAATCAACTAAGCTCAGGAAGGTAAGAGGTGTAAGAAAAAACTAAGAGGGAGCAAATGAGTGGATTAACTTAGCTTAAAACTGAGAGGTGATGAATCATTCAGGACTCAATAATAAATAAACTCCTGCAAAGAGAATAGTTTAAGGTAAGATGGCAGAAATGTAAAACACGCATTTATAGCTGAGCCATGTTGCACATTTGTATAGTGAGGCACTCGTTTGCTAATCTCATAACAGCTCCTGACTAAGCTGGTGCATTACATTTTGCCTTCCTTCACAGAACGTTAAGAAGGAATGGAAGAGGTGAAGGAAGAAAGAAAGGAACATAGGAAGGCCAGATGGATGAAAGAATAAATGTCTGGTTGATGGATGATGCAATACAGGATAAGTTTCGAGTTTGTTTGTGATTGTTATTAGGCCTCCTGAATTTTTGATGTTTCTTAAGAACCTTAAATACAATTGTAACTCTGAAACCCAAACCTTGTCTTTTATTTGAAACCAGTGCCATTTGATATGATCATAAGATCTGCATACGATATAGTTGAACTTTCAAATCTGCACACTTTTTAGACTACCAGTGCTAAAATGTATTTGTATACCACCGGCTTCTGTTTCAAGTGTCAGTGGAAGACACTCCAGCACAGATGATTTCAAATTCTTCCCTTAAGAACATGCACGATTTTTCAAATTTTGTATTCATATACTTAAATAATTATCCCTACTGTTCTAAATAAATCAGTCTGTAGGTACTTACTTGCATCACTTTTATTACACGCAGTCTTACCAGGTTTAATACACATAGTTACAGCTTCCTTTTTTATATTAGGAAAACCATTCAGTCTGTTGTAGAAACTCTGTACAAGATACCTGCAATGCATTTCTTTTTTAGGCACCTTTATTGAATTAGTGACATAGGCAAATTTACATTTATATAAAAGTAATCAAACTGTATTAACAAATTCAAATTTACAAACATTATACTTCACATATTTTGCGACATATCATATAACCTAAGCAACATTACATAAATTATTCCTGCCCTTTTTTTAATCAAGAAGTATCTTTATTTATTAAATCATCACTTATGACATAGGCAATCATACATTTATATAAATTAAAACAAACTACACGGACACGATCCTAGTTACAAGAATTTTACACCACAAACCATGCTGACACACTCCCAATTGCAAACATTATACATCACTTATAAGCTACCCAATCATTTTCATTCAAAAAGTAAATATCATTTAAGTCCTGCATTCTTTTAAGCCTCATTCCCCCTCTGCATGTATTGTTCCCACAGTTCCCACTTTTTCCTATGTAGTTTGCTCCTACCCTTTTCTAAAGAACTCAATTCCAGTTGTTTTATCTCTGTTACTATATTCACTACTTCTAATATAGTTGGTTTAGATTTTGATTTCCATTTTCTAGTAATTGCTTTTTTGGCAGCCATCATAATTAGACACAGCAAGGCCTTACCATGTCTAGGCAATTCCGATTCTGTATCATAGCTCAGAAAAAAATCATCACACTTATCACACCAGTCTGCCCACCCATAATTTGTGAGAGTGCATCCCACAGGGAATCCTTAAAGTCCACCAACTCACTGCACTCCCAGAAAATATGTTCCCAAGTACCTCTTTCTTCACCACCACACCTCCATCATTTGCTGTCTGCCTGAGAAAAATGCTCTGGAGTCTACCTGGTGTACAAAAATATCTATATAAACATTTCCAAGCAAAAATCCTAAATCTTTTAGATTTTGTTGCGTATTTGGGAGACATACATATATCCTCCCATTGTTTCTTTTTGAATTGCTTATACAATCTCTCTTCCCAGTCCTTTCTGACCTTCTCTGATTGATTCTTATAGTTATCACGCAATATTTTATATGCTCTAATAATTATTCCTTTTTTAATGGCAGCTTCTGTGCTAGATTCTACTAAAAACTCTACCAGTGCTGGTCTTTCATTTAGAACACCCCTATTTCTTTCTCTTTGCCTGTACTCTGATATCAATCCTTAATAGGGAAGGCAATCTCTAACCTGCAGTCCAAATAAAAACTTGGCGTCTTCCCATTCTGTCATATTTCCCTCTCTAGTTATTTGCTCCCAATACCTTGGTTCCTTTGCCATTTCTTTCCAATTAATTCCAGGCCCCTTTTGCCTATTGTCTATATCCCTAATTGCAGAATCTCCTTTCTCCATTCCCATGTTGGCTTAGTCCTTAAGATACTTTCTGCTACTTTATAGGTATAATACTCTGTATGATTATTGTTATTCTCCCTAAAGGCCTGCAACCAAAATTCCAGTCTCTTCTTGATTCTTGAGTTTCCACCCCGTTTCATCATCATCCCTTTCCACTTTGAATTATAGTTTTCTGCTTGTGCCATGTATAGAAGCTTTAACTGTTGTTGTTGTTTGTCTTTTGGCTTTTTCCCAGTAAGGGGTCGCCACAGTGGAACTCCGGTCTGCTAATGCTTTAAAATACCCCTTCAAACTGGGTAATACCAATCTGCCCTCTTCTACTGGAAGAATCAGCTTATTCCATTCAAGTCCTGCCGTCTTCCCCTACCTGATAAAAACCCTTTAGCTCTTTATTAATTGCTATCCACAACTTCTCCTCTGGATGGCAAAAATATGCTTGACCTGTGTATAAGGCTAATGGGACTAAAAAACATTTCAACTGCTTCTATATTACTTTCCATATCCATATAACAAAGCTTTCATTTTCTCAGTTTTTGTATTATCTTTTGTTTAGTCTCTTCCCACATATCCTTAGCTGCCACACTAGAATCATTTTTAATCCATACACTTAAATACTTCATTTTATCATGTCCCCATAAATATGGATATTGCTTAACCAATTCATATGTGGGTACATAATTTACCGCTATTGCCTTTGTTTTAGCTTCATTAATTTTGTATCCTGAAAAGATCTGAAACTGTCTCAAAATGTTCCACAACACTGTAATAAGATCAAAGGAGATTACTAGGCTATTGACCTGGAGGTCATTTTAAGCTTAGCCATTTCAACCCAATGTAATACTGTAGAGGTACTAGTCAATACCCAAGATTGCATTTAGTGATGAGTGCCCATGTCCAGGAGGGTTGTGGGTGCTATCCCCAGTCAGAATTTATGGTGCCCCATCTACTCATCCAGGTTCCTCTTGAACAGTGTCATAGAGGTGCTCATTTGACATGAATTCATAGCTTGTTCCAAAGACATGGCAGTTGCTGGAAGATAAATCTGTCCCTCCAGCATATCCTATTTAAGTCTCAGGCCATATCTAAGTTCCTGGAACAGGTAGTCCTAGACCCATTTGATTTATGGATATGCAGTAAGTTCATTAGGTTTGGGTCTTGGGTTGCGCTGTAGGACAGGTATAAGTTTCCCCTAAGAAGTTTCTATGATACGGAGTATAGTGACAGGGATTTTAGTCGGTCTGTGTAAGGCACATGCTGGAGTCCCTTGATCTTCTTTGTTAGAAACCTCTGAGGTCTCTTTAATTGTTGTAGATGCTTAGTATGATACATACCGAATGTGACGTTATACTCAATTATGGGCCAAATAAGTGCCGAGAATAGGGGAGTTATAACTTCTTTTGTTCTCGAGGTGATGCCTTTACTAATCAAGTGAGCTACGTGGAAAGATTTACTTATAATGATAGACATGTGGTGGTTGAAGTTAAGGTCATGGTCAACATGTGGTCTCAGGTCTCTTACCACTTCATGGGCATTGATTTGACAGTGTGAAGAGACATTATTTGTGCCAAAGGGAATGATGATGTATTATTTTGCATTCAGTTTGAGACCGTGACTAATACACCAGTCACTGGTCTGTGTGAGACCATCCTAGAGTATACTGACATCATTTGAGGATTCAATGATTGCACCTAGTTTGCAGTCATCTGCAAACTTGGTAAGCCACAACCTTTTAGTTTTGACATGAACTTCTGAGAAGTGTATACCAAACAGTAGGGGGCCAGGCACTGACCCCTGTGGCACCCCACTTTTAACAGATCTGCTAGTTGATGTGAAGTCACACACCTGGATAGTGTATGTCTGGTTTTTACCCAGTTGGCAACCCATCTTACAATGAAGGGGTTTACATTCAGTTTGCTAAGTTTATCCATAGTGCCTGAATGTCGGCTTGTATCGAAAGCCTTTGCCAAGTTGAGGTATGCTGTGTGCACAGATTTGCCCTCATCATTGGCCTTGGTTACACTTTCAAATAAATTCATCAGATTTAACAGGCAGGATCTACCCTTCACAAATCCGAATTGGGTAGGATCCAGGTTTGGAGGTCACCTATGTCATTATTTATGAGGTCCATAATGATATGTTCCATGGCCTTTCAGATGAGGCTGGTCAGGCTTATGGGTCTGTAATTCCCTGGGCCTGTTGCTAGGCTGCCTTTGTGGAGGGGAATAACTGTAGCTGTTCTCCATTCTGCAGGAATAAAGCCTCTGGTTAGGCTATGATTGAAAAAGGTACTTAGTTCATGTTTTAGCCTGTTTAGAAGGCAGCCTGGGATGTCATCTGGTCCCATAGAGGCCATGTTCTTTGCCTTGGACAAGATTTTGAGGACCTGCTCTACAGTTATGTAATGTTTTTATTTTATTTTATTTTTATTTTACATTTGTTGACCGGGCTAGTCTAGCTGGATACATTTCCATTTTCAGTAGAGGCCCGGGGAGAAAAGCTCCACATAAATTTGACCAAAAAACGTTACAATAGACAAGCAAATGGACAAAATCATCATAGATGAAAAGACAAATAAAAAATATAGTACCCAGTAACAGATATATACAAAGAGAGGATCACATTTCTAAAAATAACACTAAGTAGCTGAAATAACATCAAGAACAAGGCACAAAACAGAGAGCAAAATTGATTAATAATATTATAAAGAACTAATCTTAGTAACAGAAGGAGAAAGAGAAGCACTAAAATAGGAGAGGAGGAAGGGAAGCAGTATAAGAAAAGAGAAGGGAAAGTTGTGAGAGATTAGCATAGAGGAAAGAAGAAACAAAATACTCTAAAAGGAGGTAGACTGAAGCAGATACAGTAAAGAGAGAGGGAAAGTAAAGTAGTAGGAAAGTGCAGAGTAGTAGGAAAGCGCAGAGGAGGTAAAGGATTAGTCAGGTTTTGAACAGGAACAGAGCCAGTGGCTTTGGAAGTAATCTTTGATTTTGTGTTTAAAGAGAGGCAGAGATGTAGTAAGTGTTATGTCGCTAGGAAGCAGATTCCAGTTCCTTCCTACAGTATTATTGAAGAGAGAGTCACCGGCAGAATTATAAGTCTTTGTTATAGTAGCCATAAGTTTACTGGATGAGCTAAGGGAGTTTAGGTTGTTATAAGGGATTAAAAGTTTAGAAAGAATAGGGGTTTTGTTTGGTTAGTATAAGATTTTATGGGCAATAGTGAGTTGAGGGATTAACAGAAGGTTTTGTAGTTCAAGCCAGCCTAGAAGTTTCAGGTTAATACAGTGATGAGTTCTAAAAGGGTTACTAGTGGCAAAATGGGCAATGTTGTTGTAGCAAGTAGCCAGTTTGTTAAGGTTGGCTTTCTTAAGGTTAGTAAAAATTGGTGAGGCATAAAGAAGAGTAGACAAAAGATGAGAGTGGGCAATCTTGGCTCTGGATGATGATGTTAGGAAAGGTTTAATTCTATATAGGCTTCCTATTTTTCTATTGACTGTTTTAATGGTGTTGTTGATATGCTGGTCAAAGGAGAGGTTGTTATCAATTGTTATTCCTAATAATTTTGTTGTTGGATCAGGAGCAATGAGAGTGGCATTATTTGAGGAGATGGTGAAGTCTAAGGGGGTGGACCTAGTGCTAGGAGAGAAAAGGAGAAGTTTAGTTTTTTTGGCATTGAGGAGGAGGTTGCGTCTGGTGAACCACGTTTCTACAGTGTTGAAGACATTTTGAGTAATAGATGAAAGTTCATTAGGAGATGAAGCAGAGCAGATAAGGGTGGAGTCATCTGCATATTGAATGCAGGTAGATTGAGGAATTGCTAAGTGAAGATCATTGATGAACAGGGAGAAGAGAAGAGGTCCTAGAATGGAGCCCTGAGGTACACCAATGGAAACGGGTGTGAGTGAGGAAATTTGGTTTTCCCAACGAACTGCTTGCTGTCTATTGCCAAGGTAGGATGTAAACCAGTTAATGGCAAGATTATCAAAGGAGAGGGATGTAAGAGTGTTAATTAAAATGGAGTGGTTGACCATATCGAAAGCTTTAGAGAGGTCACTGAAGAGAGCAGAAGAGAGAAGGTTGTCGTTGCGGTTCCTGTTGATAGTATCTACAAATGATAGGAGAGCAGTGGTAGTACTGTGATGTGGTCTGAAACCGTGTTGACAGTTTGCTATTATGTTGTTTTGAGAGAGATGCTGTAAAAGTTGTTGGTGAATACATTTTTCCATTATTTTTGCTAAGGGAGAAAGGAGGGTAATTGGTCTATAGTTTGAGTACTCAATGGAGTTTCCACCTTTATGTAAAGGGATAATATGGGATATTTTCCAGATGTCTGGGATGGTTCCCTCTTGGATTGTCCTGTTTATAAGTATAGATACTGGATATGCAATTTCTTTGGCAGCTTTTTGGAGAAAAAGTGAAGGGAGCTTGTCAGCAGAAGGGGTACAAGGCTTCAGTTTGTGGATAAGTCTAGAGATGAAAGATGTAGGAATAGGTTGTATTTTAAAGTTATTTGAAGGGTGTCTTTGGTTTATAGGTGGGCTGGAGTTATTAGTGCTAAGTTGTTTAGCTAGTGATAGAATAGTGTCAGTAAAAAAAGAGTTGAAAGCATTTGCAGTGAGGCGGGGAGTATCTGGGTTGGCATTGAGAGGGGTGGGAGTTTTGGATGTTCCTGGGGAGAGGAGTCTATTTATAGATGACTAAAACTGTTTGGGGTTGTTATGATGAGTTTGTTGAAGTTTGCAGTAGTAGGTTTTTTTGTCAGTAATTATTGCTTTTTTAGTCGAGTTTCTAAGTTGGCGGAAATGAAGAAGGTCAAGGGAATTTCTATGGTTTCTCCATTTCGCCCAGACTTTATTTCTGGAGAGAATTAGCTTTTTAGTTTCTTTAGAGAGCCATGGGGCAATATTGGGTTTCATTCTGATGGTGCGTTCAGGAGCATGTTTGTTGAGAATGGATAAAAAAGTGGTATTAAAGTATGATACTGCATTTTCAAGGGGAAGAGATTTCAGGGGGCTCCAGTTGCATTTGCTGAGTTAATTTTGAAATAGGTCTATGTTAAAATTTTTAGTAGAGCGTATTTTTTGAATGTTAGGGGGGTTTGGGAAATCAGTTCTTTCTCTAGTAATAAAGGTTAAAGCATGATCACTTATATCATCAGGCAGGGTTCCTGCTTTGTAGGCGTGTTTGATTTTGTTTATGAGTATCCAGTCTAAAATACTCTCTTTATTGTTAGGCTTGTTGATTCTAGTGGTTGAAGTAATAGTCTGGGTGAAACCATATAGGTTCTTATGAGAGGAAGGATTATCTGCATTGATAGTGTTCCAGTCAACATTGATGTCACCTAGAATTATAGTTTCTTGGGGGTAAGTAGTAGATACCCAGCTGAGAAAGGGTTCTAGTATGGGTATATTGTTTCCTGGTGGTAAGTAGATGCAGATAATGTAAAGGGATTTCTTGGTGTTTATTTGGAGTTTTGTTATGATGGCTTCTACTTTGCAATCTGGGGTAGGATAGGCTGGAAGAGTAGAGATATTAAGCTGATTCTTAAAAAGAATTGCTACTCCACCACCTTTACGTTTTGGTCGGTCAAGTCTTATTATGCTATATCCTTGGGGTGTGATCTCAGTGTCTTTTGTTTCTGGTTTGAGCCAGGTCTCTGAGAGGCACAGAATGTCAAACGAATGAATATCAAGGAGGGCATGTAATTGAGCTATTTTGTTATTTATACTATGAATGTTTAGGTGTCCAATAATGAGGGAGTCATAGATTTTAGGTGAATTAGTTTTGGGAGAGGGATAAGCTGGCCCAGGATTAGGGCGGATGTCTCCATCATGTAATGTAAGAAGATTAGGTTTAGTTATTAAATGGTTCTTTAGAAAGATTTGAAGTATTAGTTTCTTATTGGTAGGATATACATACTTAAGGTGGGAGAGTCTGTGGTATTTAGGTAAGAGATAGTTGGGATTAAAGGTAATGTTGGAGTGTAAAATGGGAGAAGTATTTGTAAGGGTAGATGTGTGTTTATTGGGGTAGATAGAGTGGGCAGAAAGAGGGTTTTCAAAGAAGGTAAGAAGGTATGCAGAGAACAGGATGGTAAGGAGTGGAATTGTAAGTGTGGGCATAGTAGGGAAGTTGGGAGGCATAGTTAGAGAGTATTATAGTAGGAGTTAAGGAAGATACTAGAAGTGGCTAAGATAGGAGAAATGATATAAAGCCTAATAGGAGAGGGAGGAGAGAAAGAGGGCCAGTAAGAGGTAGTAAGAGGGTGTAAAATGGTAGTGTAAGAGAAAAATAAAAAATAAAAATGAAGTAGATGACAAATATAGAGCTGTGAGGTCAGATATAAGGAAGGGATTTTGGAAGGAATGAGGTAAGAGGGGAGGAGGTGGTAAGGGGTGTGGTTAACAGAGGAGCGGGATAAAGCGGGGTAAGATATTGGAAGAAAGAAGTAGGGGGTGTGTTCAGAGAGGTATAAGAGTAGGACCCCTGGGGGTGGGTGGGAATTGGGGGTAGGGGCAGCGGAGTGAGCCCGCAGGGCGAACGGAGCGGGAAGAAACAGCTGAAGGAGAGATGGGAAAGGAGGCAATCAAAAATGCAGGTAAGTAAGGTGAGAGAGGTATATAGTGAGAAAAAGAAGGTAAAGTAGAGACGAGAGTTCAGGGAGAAGATAGAGCACAGACAGGTAAAAATCAGTATGTGAACATACAGTGAAAATAGAGGAAGAGCAGGTCTAAGTTAACGAGGAAAGTAGGCAGCTTACACGGAATAGAGCAAAGCAGAGAGATAGGGGACAGATGGAGAGTGAGGCTAGGATAGAGGTGAAAAGGAATAGGAAGCCAGAGTACTATTGTAAACAGATGTAAGGGCTAGTTGGAGCCAGAAGGGAACAGCATACGAAACAACAGAAACAGAGGGGAGGGAGCTACCTATAAGATAGCGCAGATAAAAAGAGAAAGAAGCGGAGAAATAAAGAATAAGACCAAGAGGGGTGTGAGGGAGAAGAGAAAATAGTTAAAAAGTAGGAGAGTAGAGCATACGAAGGGTGGGGGGGGGGGGGCTAAGAAGGGCAGGTACTGGCTGCTAGAGACTCACACACAGGCAAACTATAAGATCCTTATAGGAATACCAGAACAGGAGCCTAATTTGCAAACAAATCTATGCCCAGAACCTACTTTCTCTATTTTTCTTTCCTTTTCTTTCCTTGGTAGAGTGTACAGTATAGGACAGGCAGTTTCAATCAGTCACAAGAGGGTTGGCAGGTTCTTCCGGCACCAGGAGGATTTACAAGAAGACTGGAAACAGTATAGTTCAGCTGGAATTTCTCTACTTTTCTTTCCTTTTCTTTCCTTGGTAGAGTGTACAGTATAGGACAGGCAGTTTCAATCAGTCACAAGAGGGTTGGCAGGTTCTTCCGGCACCAGGAGGATTTACAAGAAGACTGGAAACAGTATAGTTCAGCTGGAACAGATCTAGTACGCCAGGATAGAGCGGACAGCAGCCAGGAGCCTATGCAGTGTAAGGCAGTAAAAGGGCGGTAAGGTGGAGGGAAGTTTGGGGAAGGGTTTGTTGTAAGTTAGGAGGGGATAAGGGAGTGAAATTTTCACCAAACCTATCGGCTAGCAGGCTTGCTGTCTCTGTGGAGTCAGTGTGTGTGATACCAATGGCCACCAGTTTTGCACATGCTTGGATCCTACCCTTTAGATTGTGTACATAGCTGTAAAAGGCCTTATGGTTATCCTTGGCAGTACTTGCTAAGTTTCTCTCAAAGGAGCTCTTAGAGGATTTGACAAGTTGTCTTATTTGCCTGGTAAGGCTGAGGAGGGTGCTTTTCCATTGTTGAGTCATTGTTTTTGTTTTCTTGGACAGCAACTTTTTGAGTTTATTGTAGAGTTTGTTGAAGCTGGAAGTTCACCAAGGCAGTTTGATTTTACTTGGGGCTCTGGCTTTGATTCTATCTGGTACAGCTGAGTTTATACACTTATGCAAGTGATTGTACAGGGCTTTAGTGTAAGCTTCAGCGTAGTTGCCACTTTCAGCTTAGGGTGGGGCTTGGAATGCATTTATACCTTCACCTAGGAGGGTATAGTTTGCCTTGATGAAGTTTTTTAGTCTGATTTCACCCTTTGTGAGTTCTGGTGTTAGTGTCAGTTTGAAAGTGACTAATTTGTGGTCAGCATTAACTAATAAGGGTCCAACAATTGCAGGAGTGCATCTGTTTGACATGTTGGTGAGGACCAGATTTAGAATATATGTTCCTCTTGTTGGGGTATGGACAATTTGCTACAGGGCATTTTAATTCACAAAGTCAAGGAACTTTTGTGCTAGTGAGCTTGGGCCAGAGTAGGTTTCCCATTTGATGGTGGAATAATTGAAATCCCCCATAACCAGTGTGTTCATTAACATTTGGGTTGTCTTCAGTTTGGTTAAGTAGGCTACGTGGATGTCATGACCCATAGAGGGGGATCTATAACTGTCTAGGACTTGAATGGGGGTCTTACCCACCATAACCTGGACCTGGAGTAACTCCATGGAGTTTTCCAGTCTAACTAGATGTGAGGTGAATTTATCTCTAATATAGATTGAAACACTGCCTCCTTTGTTTTTCACATGTTTATTTTGCGGTCTAAAGGTGTGGAGGGCATTGTAACCTTGCAGGGCCAGGGTACTCTCTGAGGCCTTAAACCAGGCTTCTGTGACTTCACAGACATCTACATCTTCTAGTGATAGAAGTGTTTCCAGGGAGTGCAGTTTTTGGTTTAAGCTCCTAGAATTTTGCAGCATGACCCTTATTTTGTTCTAATTGGCTAATTTTATGTTGCTAATGTCTAAAAAGGCACTATGGGAGAGGCAACAGCCTTTGTCAGCAGCCGAATGCCTAGGGGTACCAGGTGCAAACAGTCTCTGGCAAAGCAGCGAGGTTTGTCGACCATGGCTTCCCAGGCAGACAGGAATTGGATCTCCTTGGAATGACACCAAAAATTAAACCAATTATTGAAACCAATCATTTTTTGTTTATACTGTGGCATCATTCTAGGTGAGGGTAGTATGCTGCTCAAGGCTAGGGACATACCTGCCTGGGACACATACTCAGAGAGCTTGAACATATCTCTCTTCATATAGTCCAGTGAGGTGCATCTCAAGTCATTCATACCAACATAAACTATGACAGAGTCATAATGGTACTTGATGCTGACAGACCTGAGTGCACGCATGATTTGGTGAATCCTGGCAGCAGACTAGCAGCTGACCATGACTTTTTTCTTGTCCAACCTGGTGAGTGGGACATCCATGCATCTCACTATTGAGTCTCCAATGACAATAAAACTTGGTTTTTGAGTGTTACGCCTTATAGGCTTGATGGGTGAGTCACTGGTGTTGCTATGTGTCATGGGTGCTGTGGAGACTGTGTTAACTGTAGCAGACTTGTGTTTTGGAGGTCTTTGGTGTTTCAGTAAGTTTTTTGAGAGAACCTCCGTGTATGTGGATTTACATGTTTGATGCGTACTATGTGTATGAGTAGTGGTACTATGTGAATATGTGGTGGTGGGTGAGTTGACAACCTTCTTCTTGTTACTGTTTAGAGTGAGAGAGAGCATGGAGTCTAGATTCTTGGTGTTAATACATCTCTTGCATTCTGTACTAGACTGTGTTATTAGTAGAGGGCTGTCTGTGTACATGAGGCAATTGCTACACTGCCTCAAGAGACCCATGTCAACAAGGTTGGCAGGAGAAACAAAGGTAGTCCAACTGTCCATAATGCTAGGTTGAAGACTGTTATCAATAAGGTGGCTTTTTAGAAATGATCACAGAAGTGCTTGGCAAATGGATATTTCTGCCTGGGTTTTAAGGGAAAATTTGTTGAATTTAACTGTTCTGGTTTGGTGCAGAATTGTGTGGTAGTATGCGGTGCTGCGCAACATGCAAACAAGCAGAAACCTGCTCAGATGCAGGGCCTAAACACCAGAAGTTAAAACTTGAAAAAAAAAACTCTAAAAAATTTCAAAAGGACCCATGAGGATGCTTATTCCAAGCCCAAGACCAGCCTCCCTTTACCAGTCAGGTGCCAATCAAACACAATTCTCTTACAAACGTGCAGATAGGCCGCTTCCAATCCAAGATGGCCTTGAAAATGTGCTCAGAACAAACAAACCACTACAAACAGTTCCAGAAGCAACAGGTCTGGATCTGGACTATGCTACAGCTACTAGCTACCCTAGTTTCAGCAGGAAACACTAGAGAATAGTTTAACACAACAGAAAAATAGCAGTGAGACACAATGCCTTTTTCTGGTTTTGCAGATGATATTATTTTATACTTGCAATGTATTTCTTAATAAAAAATGGATATAACATTTGCTGAACATCTGGTTACTTAATCGTGGCTGGAGTTTGACAATATTACGATAATTTTTCTGTCTGGGTATATAGCAAAATGGTTCCAGATAGCTGCATGAATGATTGAAATAAAATAAGTAAAAACTATTACAGTATGAGACTTTTTGGCAGTTTTGATGGAGGTTGGTATTTCTTTCCAGATCAAACAAGCAACTTTGGACAGATTTTTTTTTTTTGTGGGTGACATACAGCAGTTATTGTTTGTATTTTTAACATACATACTTTATAGTCCCGAGAGAACAAAACATTATGGAAAATTCAAAAATAAACCAACCTAGTGATCTACCAACATGAACTTTACAGCAAGAGAAAAGAAACTCATAAAATTATACAGCAGATCCAAAACACTGCTTGACAAGAATGGTATCGAACAACCCTTACCCTCAATGTATAGTATAGACAATACCCTTACTACAAATCAAAATGGAGTCTGTGACCTAGGAACTTGAATTGACCATTTCCTTTCCTTTGATCATCTACAGCAAACATAGTCAGAAAGTCGTTCTACTCAGCATAACTAATATCCAAATGTATATCATCCAGAACTAATGAAGTCATCATCCCCTTATATTTAACATTGATTAGAACAATCACTGAGTAAAACTCTGTTTGGGATTTGCCACACTAGGCATATCAAACAACTACAGAGGCCCTAAAGGTTCTTAACCAACAAGATTATGAGCGTAGAGACCTTAAGCTACCAAGAGAGGCTCAAAGCTCTACCCTTTTACTCAGGATCTTATAGAGTTTTGAGGGACTATTTGTGCTTTGCTTACCATGCCATTGGAGACCCTGTTAAACTTGAGATCCTCTATGTCTACAAGTCTAATAACTCCACAAACACCAGACCCAGGAACATAAATCTTTACCAGCACATAAACAGAAAGTGATGGAGAGATAGATTCCTTACACGGTACCTATCACTTCCCTCAAATAAATTTCCCCTGCATGTTAAGCAGTGTGACACATTATCATCCGTCAACCAAAATGAGGATAATTGAATGATTACATGTAAATTTGCATCAGAAATGACTGGCTGGCCTAGTCCTCCTTGAGAAAGGAGGTACAGCCTGATGGTGGGCATTGGCAAGGCATTAATGATCATGAGACCAGGTTGCTTTGTAACTCCTATGAATCCTATGAAAATTATGACAATTCTTCAAGCTTAAGAAACTATTTTGTATACAGCTGGTTTTGCTTTCTAAGTATATCAGTTTCTCTCTTGCCATACTAAGCAGGGTTTTACAAACAGATGCATGTTTTCTTGTGGATGACATGTAACAATTATCTGCTCTTTTTTTTTGATAAATTGTTTAAAATTCTCCAAGTTTTAGCAAAAGTGCTATTTTCTGAGTATATCAGTTTGCAACATATAATACTTGTACTTGTTAAATGGTAGGTATAAACCCTTTTATCACCCACTGGTTATCCAGCTGACACATGGATAGGACCCAGGAGGTCAAAATGGGTGAGGCCACCTACACCAAGATGCCAATCACTAGCAGAGTACCCCAGGGCTCGGTACCAGGCCTGCTCCTTTTTGGCATCTATTTCTCTGAAATGGGAGCAAATGCTGAAGGTTTATGGATGACTAAGTTTACAGATGATTTCAAGCTGGGGGTTATCATTGACTCCCCTGTAGACACTAACATTCTTCAAGAAGGTCTATCTTTGACTAAAAAATGGTGCCAAAGCCATGGTCTTAATCTGAATGTTAAGAAATCTATAATTGTACCCTTTGGGAAGTCAACCATCCCAGCTAATTACCATGTTGATAATACACCCTCAAGAGTTGACCCATTGGTCAGGGAGCTGGGTATGCATGTAGACAGTAGCCTTACCTTCGACCACCACGGTGAGGAAATCCTTTTATGTTGCACAACTTATAAGTAAGGGCATGGCATCTAGGTCCAAAGAAGTCATCATACCACTGTACTCCACCCTTATCAGACCAAGCATAGAGTACAATGTTCCCTTTAGTATGTACCTGACCAAGCATATACAGCAACTAGAGTGACCTCAAAGGTTCCTTACAAAAAGAATACAAGGTGTAACAAACCTGTATTATACAGAGTGCCTTAAAGCCCTTGCCCTCTACTCAGTCTCCTATAGAATGCTGAGGGGTGATCTGTGCCTGGCTTACAAGGCATCCCAAACCACACACACTTATGAATCTCCTACGTATTCGTAAATCAAAGAGTACAAGGTCTAAGGATGTGAATTTTGTCTATGACTTAAACAGAGTATGCTGGAGAGACAGATATGTGTCCTGGAAACTACCCCTCCTATGTAACAGGCTTCCCACCCATGTGAAGCTGAGTTCATCTACTACCCAGTTCAAGCACAACCTAGACAAGTGGATGGGGAATAGGAAATTTACACCAGGCCTGACACCCATGTCCCTTATGGACAGAGGTAGCTTATAAATGTCTGGCCCTAAATGTCCTACTTGGATACAGGGTATCATTATTCTTTCGGG
Organism: Protopterus annectens; assembly: GCF_019279795.1. Classification (NCBI taxonomy): domain Eukaryota; kingdom Metazoa; phylum Chordata; order Ceratodontiformes; family Protopteridae; genus Protopterus; species Protopterus annectens. Next base: position 283,090,230 of record NC_056745.1, on the reverse strand, counting down.
AAAACTTGGCTAGGTATAGAAAGGCCCACTGGGTCATTAGTGTAGTAACAGTCTATGAATCTATGAACTGTATAATGAAATGATATAAAATGCCACATCTGTTACCTGTCCTAGGGTTGATGGTGTTTAATGTAATTTAACATATATCCAGTGTTAATAGCCCTTTATTATGCATTACATCCCCGAATGACTTGGAATATGTGTATTAATTGGCATTATACCATGACCCCCCATTAATATTCTAAAACGTGCACGCTGATTGGCCAGCGTGCACGTTGTAAATCGACTTATACTAATGGAAAAGGTCCGTCGCCGGACTTTTTCCATTAGTATAAGTCTCTTTTAAAACACTGTCTCGCTATGTTAAAAGAGTTTAACATAGCGACACGGGTTTAAAAAAAGCAACGGAGATCTCCGTTGCTTTTTTTAAAGCTGTCTTGCTATGTTAAACTCCTTTAACATAGCGACACAGTGTGTAAAAAGCAACGGAGATCTTGCTTTCTCCGTTGCTTTAAACCTGTCTCGCTATGTTAAATGGGTTTAACATAGCGAGACAGCTTTAAAATAAGCAACGGAGATCTCTGTTGCTTATTTTAAAGCTGTCTCGCTATGTTAAACTCATTTAACATAGCGAGACAGGTTTTAAAAAAAAAGCAACGGAGAAAGCAAGATCTCTGTTGCTTTTTACTGTTTTGCTATGTTAAATGGGTTTAACATAGCAAGACAGCTTTAAAATAAGCAACGGAGATGTCCGTTGCTTATTTTAAAGCTGTCTCGCTATGTTAAACCCATTTAACATAGCGAAACAGTAAAAAGCAAAGGTGATCTTGCTTTCTCCATTGATTTTGGCCACAGCTCTGATGTACTGCGTAGGCATGCGCAGTACATCAGAACTGCCGCGGATACCAGACAGCTGCGGAAGGGCAACAAAGAGGCATTATACAATGCCATTATTTAAGAAATGTAATTATTTATTTTCTTAAATAATGTCATAGTATAATAGCAATAACCCACTTCTGGGTGTGGGTAATGCGGGATTTACCCACGGTTGTCTTTGTTTGGTCCCGAGGACGAACCGTGGGTAAATCCCGCATTACCCACACCCAGGAGTGGGTTATTGCTATATTATCTTAAAGATACAACATACTCACATTCTTATTGAATTTCATTGACTGGTCTGATCACTTTATCTAGAATAAGCTGGCATATGTAAGTAGCAACATATTAAACAAACTATGTAAACAAACAAAAAATAAGGACAGCTTCACTGCATATACCATTCACTTTATCTTTATTTTGGTATCTTGTCCATTTTCCTTCTGGGAATAAATTCACAATGCAAAAGGTCACATTTATACCAACCCAGTGCTCATGAGAATGGTCTGTGCAGTGAACCTGTCCTTATTTTTTTTGTTTTTTACATATGTACGTAGCAGCACAGATACAGTCAGTTAACATTTAAGTTGCCTGAGTATAAACGGCAGAGTTATGCAACTATATTGCAAACAATTAAGTGCTTTCATCCCATTACTCTCAGGACTTCATCAGAATAACAAACAGTACAGAAAAAAACAGTTTATATACCAACACAGACCCCTACTCAAGAATAAAATAATTAGCACTAGAAAACCTACCATTTGGCTCTTAAAGAAACAGTATGTTAAAAACAGTTTCTCAAACCATGTTCATGTGACTATACCCATGAAATGAAAATGCATGTGAATCCATTTAAGAAGAATTACAATTTAAATGATATTTAAAATATAGTCTAAAATATTTTAAAATATAGAATAAAAATATTTTAATATTTTAAGGTAACTGGCTGGATATTAAATAACTGGCTGAATATTAAATATTAAATAAATGGACTTTGACAAAGGTGCTCATTTGAAATATGTATACTTAAAGAATAAACAGAAATGTCATATAGCAAATAGTAAATGCTGAAAGCAAAGGATAGAAGAGAAAAATGAGCTACAATTTAGCTGTCCTATGTTTTAAAACAGGCTTCATAGAAACATAATCATTCAGGCCGGGATATGTAAAGACATTCAACCTAAATTGCACACTAGCTCTTTATACTGCAAAGTATTTTGCCAGTCAACCAACCTGGGATCCATATCTACCTGCTCTTAAATAGCAAAGAAAAATTCATCATGGAAGGTTTTTGATAGGGAATGTTTATATAACACATTGTTTGCATTTTTAGTCCTAATGCTATATGTGTGCTCATATATTCTTTTTTTAACATTCTTTCAGTCTTTTCAATGTCAGAGCAGGTGCATTTGCTGTAATTTGCCAAATAAATTAATCCTTTACTAGAACAATTTCCCTTCCTGAAAACTACATTGCTTCCAGCAGATGTTCCATCACAGACACTGCCCATTCCAGCATGTCATTCATCTGATCCGCTGAATCTGCAACATGGTGCAGGCAGTCACGCAAGTCAGCCTGTGCCATATCTACAACCTTAAGCATTTCTCTGGGGGACCTATTGGAATATGCCTGCACCTCCATAATGGTCCTAAAGTGGCACAGGAAGACACACACCTGGATCAGGTGGAGGATGGACAGCAGGCCTCCTATGAGCATCCCTAACAAACTTCCTGCATGGCACCTCACCCACACTTTGGCTACAGCCAGAGTTAATGGACACTGAAGCCACAGTAACCATACTACCTTGATTAAGTATCCCACCCCCCACTTTTCCAATATCTGAGGGCTCACTGGAATGGCTTGGCTTAGTCCTACTGACTTTGTCCAATGGAATTACACGGGATGCCTGAATGTCAACCTTAGTGTCAGATTCAATCTCTGCAACCTTTGACTGTGCCTTTGCTTGCCCACCATCATCACAAGAGTCTGCCAGTACTCTGACATCAGGTGGTAGTAGTCCCACACATCCACTGTCAGGATCACCTGTGATAATAAGCAACAAACACAGGAAAGAAATTAATTCCTATGCTACCATAGTCCAATATATGCTAACAAACTAACAGTGGTGCCACTATTACAGACAATACAGCAATATACACAACAGTCCTGACATCCACATCACAAAATAAATATTTCTTTGAACTGCTCATCAGTACTGGCATAAAAATGTGTCACTTACCATGTGCAGTTGATTGTAAGCTCTGTATGATAGATAGTCCAGTAAGAAGTTAAGTGAAAGGTAAGGACACCATCTTCACAATGAACAGTAACACGGGGTTAATACTTTGCCCTTTATATCTCCATTAATGATAGTTTTAACAAGAACTTGGATGACACGTCCACCCCAAACCAATATGCAATCAACCAGAATGTGTTGTTAACTGTATCAGTCTTACAGCTATACCCCCAAAAAATATTTAATGTTAAACATAACTTTAGTATTGCTGTCAATACTGTACTATACAAGAAGTATTTAACAACTGAGATAGGTAAGCTTACCTTGAAGATCCTCCTTAGGCATACTTGTCCTCCCTGAAATAGCAGCACCTACATCAATAACATGCTGTAGTGGACTTTCCAGTGAGCTGTCTGGATCCCTTACAGTGGGCAGAAACTCTTCTTTGGGTGTCAGTGGTGGCTCTGTAGCAGGTCCCCCCATTCAAGGGCCACTGTAGCTGCTCTCCTCCGGGCTGATGAAATCATGTCAGTGGCCTTATAGTGCACCTGATCATATGTCATGCTCTGGCCATCTACTTTGTTCACATCAGCTACTATCTGCTGCCAAATTTGCATTTTACCAGACATATCCACATGTCCCCTCTCAAGTATAAAGGTACCATGTTGCCTAAATGCTTCCACAATTACTTAATTCTTGGGGTCACTGAAGGGGGGTTTGCAAGGATTGGGACACCTGAGTGCTATCGTCCTAGGTGACCTAAAACACAAAAGCAGGATAATACATATAAGTATCACATAAATAAAGGTCCTGCTTAGCTATAACACATAAAAGGTTCAATATTACCCACTGGGGAAACATAAAACAGTCAAGATATTCAAATATAAAGAAAGAAATTATGTGGTTGTAACATATTACAATCACGCAAAAAGCAAGGTTGGATCCAAAACAAGGAGAGTAACAATAGCAAATATTGTTTCTGCCAGCACAGAAATGGAACAGGATTCCCCCACTCCCAAAACAACAGGCAAATGGCACATTTTGCTAACAAACCACCAGTGAACTACTAAAAGTACTATCAAATAAATGGTCCCTGAAACATGTGTACACATTTACCACAGAACATTCAATTTTATGCAATTGGCAGTGACATCTACCTGTGGCCTGCACTCCCCTAGAGGTTTGTATGGTCCATCCTAGAAAGCTGACACCCCTGTGTCATTGACAATATAGAACATTTACATTTCAAGTAAATAACAATAGAAGATTGTAAAGAGAAAAACAGTTGTAACATTAGCACTTCTGATGACAGTTAATAAGGCTGTGCATCTGTAAGATGCCTTGACAAATATGTCTATGCCATCAGTGTACTTCTAAAAATGCATACAGATAAAAGTAGCATTTACTAATGTGGATGCCACAGTGGTGCAGTGGTTTGCATTGTCACCTCACAGCAAGAGGTTCCCTGGTTCGATTCTTGGCTGGGGTACTGTCTGTGTAGAGTCTACATGTCCTCCCTGCATTCGTGTGGATTTCCTCTGGGTGCTCTGATTTCCTCCCATGTTACAAAGACATGCATCTGGAGCATTTCTCACTGGGCCTCTGCTGAAAATTGGCTTGTTCCAAGTCAGACTTTCCCGTTAAATATATATATATATATATATATATATATATATCTTAAACAGAATTTTCTTAGTGACATTTCACCATATCCAGTATATATCTGAAAAATGCAGGCATACCTTATCAAGATCAGTAGTCTTCTGTGCAGATAAATCCCAAAGTAATATCTTCTTGTGTGTTATCCACAGAAGCAAGTTTCCTCACCTTCAGGCTCACTAGCTACACAGTTCCCTTTTTATGGTCTAGATTCAGGCCTGTGAACACAGTGAAGATGCAAATGAGGTATAAACTCATTAGAATTGCTGAATCCCAAATACTTGGCTCAGTGTATCTGATGTAAACATAGTGTAGGCACTCCCTCAGTGTTTGTTGATAATGGATTGTAACTGTGAATGATTACTGATAGAGAGAAGGAAAACACAACAATTCAGACTCCCTTACCTCCAGTGGGTGTGTCAGCCAGGTTAGACTTACAAAGTGCAGAAGTAATTGTATCAAGGTCTAAAATGTAAGTAAGAAGCACGCATTTCACAGTTTCTGTTCAGTAACATCCAATCTCTCCTTCATTTATTGATAACTGTATATTATTGTCATTTAATATATTCACACATTTTAAGGACAATGATAAATAATGCCTTACAGACTGCATATCTCAGATTACTGGTCAGATAAGACAAGAATAATCAACAAACACAGAGAGATAAGACAGAGCTGCATTTATGCAAGCAGTAGTCATAAATTTTTGTGTGATCACTCAGTGCACCACATCTAAAATAAATGTATGTACAAACAACTGTCATATGTTTTGGTAGTACTTTGGATGATGTTGCAGTTGGTTGTATTCACAATGATTTTCATTCTCTGCTGCAAAGCTGTTTCCATGGCAAAGAGGAATAAGACACACTTATTGTGTTTTGAAGGTTCATTGAAGTGAAAGTTCAAATTCAGACCTGTGTAAAAATACTAAATGTGTACCAACATAAATTTTTGTAGTGTTGTGGATTTAATAGATTTCTTTTCTTCATTTCACCTACTTTCCCTTTTTTTATTATTTTTTTATTTTTAATGCCAGTGTTTGCCTGATGTAGGGATTAGTACAAACAAGGGAAATGGAAAAACACAATGAAAGTCAGGTTTAGCTGCGCTTACCTCATTTGCTCGATGCTTAGCAGTGTGCAAACCTGGACTAGTGGCCAACACAGGAAGCAGACAGAACACCTGCAGACAGGGTGTAGGCAGTATAAAATTCTCAGAACACCACTAAGTAACATTGCATGGTGCTTAACAAGCTTTCCCAATACCTGCAGCCATCAAATACCTGCAGACAGGATAGACACTTAACAGTTGCAAAATGGATGCATTCTATTAATTTTGTTGGGTGCCATGCAAACACTCTAAGCAGCATTGCATGGTGGTTGACTCACAGAAGTTAAGAATGAATACGGAATTATTCATCTGTTATATAACCATTTCTGTGGCAGAAGATGTAAGTGTAGGTCTGTAATACATATGGTCCTGGGTTCTAATACAGGAAGTGCAACATATTTTTACTGTTGTGACAGTCCAGTTTATAGTAATGAATAGGACATTATACAAGTGTTATTTAAATATTCCTGTGGCAACAGGTGTAAGTGTAGGGCTGCCATACAAGTGATCCTGGATTATAATACAATAAATTCCAGACATTTTTACTGTTGTTCCATTTCACATTATATTAAATAGCACTTATAACACTTTATACATAATTATAAATAGTGGAGCTGATATGAATTATATGTATGAGAGATAAGACACCCCTACTGTGTTTTGAAGGTTCAGATGTATGACAGAGGGTATACTGTCTACTATGTTTCTTTAAGTATAACTCTGGTATCTGGACTTGGATGGTCTTCACACTCAGATAAGACACATACAAAAATGAATCTATATACAAGAACCTTGTCAGGTCACACACCTTAATCTGTCATCTGTATTTATGAATGAGTCATGACTATGTATGAGAAGCACCTGTTCTGTGGCAAAGATGGAAAATCACTGCCATGGAAGAAAATGTTTTGTCCCTTATGCATAGGATTGAATCCCAGACTTTAAAAATCACTTTTAGGAATGTATAAAGTCAAACAAACATGTGTCAGGTCAGGACATTCATGCCTCCAGTGCATGTCAGCAAAGTTAAATCACCTAACATATACAGCAGCAGATACCTCTAAAACTAATGTCAAGTGTCAGAGTAATTTTCCATTTTCAAAAATTGATTTCCTCTCTGGCACAGCCACTCTCCTCTTGGCATCACACTAACACAATTGGCATTGTTGCTCAGGTTTGCACACTACCTGTAAATGCAATAACATGAATTGGCGGGAAATCATTATTTCCTAATTCTCTACTTTTGGGAGTAGACATGTCTGGCATTAGAGGGGAAGGTGCCAATTTAGGGTGCAGAGGTGGGGCGTTCAGGAGTCCAGAATATTTATTGGACTCCTGGTAAAGTACTACATCCTAAGGCTTCTGCAGGGGGACTATTCTGGATCCCAGTACAAGTCTGAGGCTTGGAATAGTTTGGCCAAAGCTATATCCAGTGTGACTGGTATCACATGCACTAGAGAACAGTGTAGGCACCACTTTAATGACTTAAAAAGGCACATGAGGGATACACTCAATCAATGGTTGAATGAGTTTCAAGCAAGCAACATCCCACGGTTGTGTAAGTATGCTAATAAAGAGAATTTATAATGTATGGAAAGCTAAATATAGCCAAGACTGGTATGCATTATGCTCTTCTTTTCTTTTCTTTTCTTTTCACAGGTAATTCTGAAATTGTGGGGAATACACAGACTCATGCTGATCATCTGGAGGGACTGAGGGAAGCAAGTGGTATGTATGTAGAGAAGTATTATTGTAGCTTTTAAGGTAAAGGATTTTTTTGTTTTCTATACACTAGTAGCAAAGTATGCATGCATATCCTGACTGTAAAAGCAAATATGCATGCATAAGTCTGTAACACAAACCAACTTTAGGAGGCAAGTGTAAGACTGTAGTCAGAGGTTGTCAGTTCAAATACAAGGAACAACTATACAATACTGCAATTCTTTAATAATATTACATACATTAAAATCTATACAAGTAGCATAAATACCCTGCTGTTAATTGTGATCTGTATAATTTGACCAAGCATATGTGCAATATATAGTTTGTAGTTGTTAGAACATATACTTAAATGTAATACCTCAACTAAAATAGTTGTATAATTGTGATAATGCATATGACAGTACTAATTTTATTTATTTTCTTCTCTCACCCCATCCCTGATCTCTTTTTTCTATTATGTGTAGTCAAAATGTCTCCATGTCATCCATTGTAACAAATCACTAAATGCTTCACAGCACATTGAGGTAGGCCAACCCCAGTGGGTCAGCTTGTCCCTCCACTGGCTCCATCACTGATACTCAGCACATCTGGGACCAAACCTGGCAGTACTACCTCTACTGCCCCTGCACTTCCTGTGCCCTCAGATAGCACTACCTAGCAGCTGATGCTATGGTACCCTCTGGGAGTACTGGCAGAGGTGGGGATTTCATCATCTGCTAGGAGATGCCAGGGTTGGTGCATAGGGTTGTGCACAGTACTACTGGTGTATGCCTATGCCGGATGGAGAGGCTGCTCTCCCTCATGGTCCGTAGGAGGAGACGACGTCAAACCCTCCAGCAGCCAGTAGAGTAAGGGGCCAGTGATGACAGTCCTGTGGGTGAGGACTAGAGTCTCGCGGTCCCCATATTTGATGAGCATGAGCTTGCTTTGTCTCCTCCATCACCCCAAACATGGTATCCTCCAACCTTTTGTGTTTCTCACTGTCCCTTTGCCTTGTCTTGTTTCTCCTGTTTGCATTCTCTTCCTCACCTACCTAACATACCTGACCCAGAAATACCAATATCGTTTACCCAACATTCTTCTCTGCCTGAAGTAAAAAAATATGGGTACCTGTCTCACAAAAAAAAAAAAAAAAAATCATCCCATACATAGCTCTTCATTTCGTATGTGTCTACTTGACACACTTCATTTGGTCCAATTGTCTATACAACATGATTACATTGTTGTCACCCCTCTTTGTGGAGGTGACAGTCCAAATTCAGATAATATTCTGTACATATTTTCATTTTACACTGTTGAAGAAATGGATAGCTATAGTTCTTTTCTACGTCCCTCCTGCACATTCCTATATTGTTTTCCCTTTGTTCTTCCCCCTGCTTGCCCCCCATTTCACCACTTTCCTAGCTACCCCATTTTAACACCTATAATCTGGTCAAAAAATAGAATCACACACAACACACATAAGAACAAAAAAAAAAAAAACAATGGAGCCCTTCACTTTTTGTCCTCTTTGTGGTGAGGTTGACATTGTGCACCAATGTAAAACGATGGTAAATGGCTCTTTCTTGGTGTGGTTACCACCACTTAATGCTGCTTAAACATGCTGTGCTATGTCAACACACAGTAATACACTGTGGATGTAGTGTAAAGCATAATTTCATTGTATTATTACTACTTATTTAAAAGTATCATATACTCCTGGGTTTGAACTGTATATCATCTGGTCTCAAAAAGAAATGCATCAGTGCATTAACACCTGCTGCCACAGAGTTAACTAAGCAGCAGGTGTGTTTCATGCACTCAATACTACAACTCATAATTTTAGCAATGAGCCTTGCTTTTGTGCACTGCTTTATTATGCGCAAACAGGGGAAAGTGGTATAAATGTGTATCTCACATTTACAAACACTTTGTCAACCATCGTGCAAACCCACTGCTCAGAGATGCACTATGCAAAGTGGACAATAGCATGTATTACTTTTGTTTACTGTCCATTTAGTGTTAAGAACATGAAACTACATGTGTAAATAGAAAAAAATGAAGGCCCTATCTAAGACAATGTCACATATGTATAATGTAGTCACCTGTTACCTCCCCCATGCACTGCAACCCTATTCTCTCAGTACTTGTCCACAAATATATCAACTGCACTACATAAATTAATAGCAAATGTTGTGTTATATACCATAAACATCTTTAGAATGACAATACAAATTCAGATTTCCCATTACTTGTAGTAATGTGGATGCCTGCTTGCATATAGTTTGTAAATGTGTCTCAAAGTATACCTGCACATTGGAACACAACCACCAATACTGCACATTGCATACTCATCAATCTGGTAACATGCAGAACTTGAAATATCTTGATAGTTGAGCAAGTCTACACATCCATTTCATGCAGGCCTCCCAACATCTTCTCTAATACATCCATTGCTGATGTCATCCACTATAAGACATCCTGCAGCTTTCCAAAGTCAAATTTGTGCCATGGAACTTGCGTAAAGTACTGAGTTATCTAGTCTGTGTACTTAGGTAGGGGTTCTGTTCTCACTACAGTCAACTGGGAGGCATGTGTGTGTGTGTGTGTGTGTGTGTGTGTGTGTGTGTGTGTGTGTGTGTGTGTGTGTGTGTGTGTCTGTCTAGCTGGAGAACCATAAGTGTATATCTGACAGTTACCACTCCAATCCCATGGAGTGCCAATATTTTTTCAAACACCTTTATTGAATTATGACTTGTTTCACATTGGCAAATTTACATTCATATAAAAGTAATCAAACTATATTAACATAACAAACATTATACTTCACATATATTGCCATATATTATATAACCTAAGCAATGTTACACAAATGATTATATTCTTGCTTTTTTAAACAAGAAACATCTTCATTAAACCATCACTTACTATGTAGGCAATCATACATTTATATAAATGAAAACAAACCACACTGATAAAATTCTAGTAGCAAGCATTTTACATCACAAACCATACTAACACACACTCGGTTGCAAACATTATACATCACTTATCATCTATCCAATCTTTCTCACTCAAACATTACATAGCTCATTTTAGTACTGCTGCCTTTTAGGCCTCATTCTTCCCTTGTATATATTGTTCCCCACAATTCCCATTTTTCCTATGTAGATTGCTCCTGCCCTTTTCTAAAGATCTAAACTCCAGTTGTTTTATCTATATTACTATATTCACTACTTCCAGTAAAGCTGGTTTAGATTATGATTTCCAGTTTTTTAGTAATTGCTTTTTTGGCAGCCACCATTATTAGACACAGAAAGACCTTACCATGTCTAGTCAACTCTGATTCATCATAGCTCAGAAAAAACATCTTTCTCATCAGACCAATTGGCCCATGCAGCATCTCTGACAGTGCATTCCACAGGAAATACTTAGAGTCTGCTAACTCAGTGCACTACCAGAAAATGTGTTCCCAATTACCTCTTTCTTCCCCTTCACACCTCCAACATTTACTATCTACCCGAGGAAAATTCTCTGGGGTCTACTTAGGGTATAAACATATCCATGTAAACATTTCCAGGCAAAAATCTTAAATCTTCTAGATTTTGTTGCATATTTGGCAGACATACATATATCCTCTCATTGTTTCTTTGTGAATTGCTTACCCAGTCTCTCTTCCCAATCCCTTCTAAGCTACTTTGCTTGATACTTATAGTTATCATGCAATATTTTTTTAATTGCAGCTTCTGTTCTATATTCTACTAAAAACTCTACCAGTGCTGGTCTTTTGTTTAGGACCCCCTATTTATTTCTCTTTGCCTATACTGTGATATCAATCCCTGATAGGAAATGCAATCTCTAACCTGCAGTCCAACTAAATTCTTGATGTATTCCCATTCTATCATCTTTCCCTCACTAGTTATTTGCTCCCAGTACCTTGGTTTCTTTGCTAGTTTTTGCCAATAAATTTTGGCCATCTGTTGATGGATTGCCAATATTCTGACACCTGCAGATTCCTCCACATCCATTTCATGCAGGTCTCAACATCTTCTCTCCAACATCCAGTGCTGATGTCATCCATTATAAGTTGTCCTGCAGCCTTGTAAAAGTCAGACTTGTGCCATGGTGCTTGCATAAAGTACTGAGTTCTCTAGTCTGTGTACTTTGATAGGTAGGAGTTCTGATCTCACTGCAGTCAACTGGGAGGTGTGTGTGTGTGTGTGTGTGTGTGTGTGTGTGTGTGTGTGTGTGTGTGTGAGTGTGTGTGTGTGTGATGTGTGTTTGTGCACTTGCTTAGCAATAGAGGGAGCATTTTACAACAACATGTGAGACATTGCTATTACCATTTTCTCACCAGATACTGCTGATGAAATCACTTACAAACTGTTGTCTGCCACTCTCCAAGTCAGACTTGAGCTGTTGTTTTTGCTTTAAATAGAGAGTTCTCTAGTCAGTGTACTTAGGTAGGGGTTCTGTTCTCATTGCAGTCAACTGGTGTGTGTGTGTGTGTGTATGTGTGTGTGTGTGTGTGTGTGTGTGTGTGTGTGTGTGTGTGTGTGTGTGTGTATGTGTGTGTGTGTGTGTGTCTGTGTTTGTGCATTTGCTTGACATTAGAGAGAGCATTTTACAATAGCATATGGGACACTGCTATTTCCATCTTCCTCTCACCAGACTCTACTGGTGTCATCAGCTATAGCTGATTTGCATATGTGCAGTATTCCCATCAGGGTAGTGTCAGAGACTATCCTGTAGGCCAAGCACAAGTCACCTCATTATATACAATGAAGATTCCAGTTACACAGTTTTCAGTCTGTCTGCATATGTCATGGCATGGTTTGTAGGCCATGTATTTTTTTGGTGAGAAATCCCTGTGGTCTCTCCAGCTGCTGCTGGTATCTGGTGAGGTACATGCAAAAGGGAGCATTATACTCTATTAGTGTTCTGATGAGATTCGAGTACAGTCCTGTTATATCATCCTCAAATCTGAATATGATGGCTTAACTTATGAGGTGCACGACATAGCCTTTTCATACCACTGTAGACACTTGATGGTTGAAGTTTAGACTGCTATCTGTGTGTGTGTTCCCAGGTCTTGCACCACTGGGTTTCAGCATAGGAGAAGTGTTGTCAGTGTTGTAATTAGCTGGTAATTCCACTTTGCAGGAGGCCAAAATAATGACACATTTTTCCATTTACTTGTAAACAGTGTGGCTTTGACACCAATCATTTGTCTGTGTTAGCACCTCCTGTAGTATGTTATCATCATTGGTGGCCTCAATGATTGCACCCAGTATGCAAAAATCAGCAAACCTGGTTAGCCAAAGGCCATATACTTTAGCCTGGATTGTTGAGAAATAGATTCCAAACAGTAAAGAGCCAAGCACAGGTCCTTGGGGTATGCCAGTGGTGACAGCTCTACCGGTAGTGGTTGATTCACATACTTTCACAGTATATGTTCTATTGGAGAACCAATTGGTTAACCATCTAATGACATAATAGTTAATCCCCAGCTGGGAGAGTTACTCACTGATACCTGAGTGGGGGATTGTGTCAAAACCTTAGCCCAGATCAAGATAGGCAGTATGCACTGTCTTACCTTCATCCAGGCCTGTCACACAGAATCAATGGGCTGTGACAACATCACAGATCACCTATAGCTTGGCTCAGAACATACACCTACCTGACATGGTTGGATACACACTTCAACATGCCCTCCACACAGACTATGTTTCTGTAGAACGGTGTCCATCAACATGCATCCATCTGAATGGGGGGGGGGGGCACCACATGATGCATGCATGTATAGACACATCCTGACTCTCACATCCTGACTCTCATCTGTGAGGTAGACCAACATGTAGGTTCATAGGTGTGTACAAGGCTAATGGCCTTGGAGCCTTTACAAGCCTAGCCCATAGAAATGCCCTGGCATCATGCCGCCTGATGTTAGTTTCCAGTGCTTCTATCAAGTAGAGCCACTGGAGTGATCCCTGGGGTGAACTTTCTATTACCCATCTACTTACCAAAATTTTTCTTGAAGAGGGACAGCGAGGTGCTCTGCTTGACATGTACGGGAAGTCTATTCCAGAGCATGGGCAGTCTCTAGGTGAGGAAACTATCCATCCACCATGTTCTGCTGAGTGTGGTAATGAGGTTGAGGTCTCTGGAGTGTGTGGTGCAGAGGGATTGGGATTTCTTTAGATGTAGCATTTCTAGCAGAGCTGGGTCACACATGGATTTGTAAGTCAAGCAGAGATCACCTCTAAGTAGGCGATATGAGGCAGAGAATAGCTGGAGTCTTTTGAGTCTGTCCGTGTAGGACATGTGTTTAATGTCTAGGATCCTTTTTGTGATGTACTTCTATGGCCTCTCCAGCTGTTGCAGGTGTCTAGTGAGGTGCATGCCAAATGAGGCATTATACTCAATGATTGGTCTAATGAGGGAAGAGTAGAGAGAGATGATGACCTCTTTCTTCCTGGATGCAAAACCCTTGGTAATGAGATGTGCCACATAGAAGGACTTTCTGAACACAGTGGCAATGTGGTGGTCAAAGGAGAGGTTGCTGTTAACTTGCATCCCCAGATCTCTTATAACACCTTTAGTGTTAATTGGGCTCCCATCGATGTGGTAATTAGTAGGAACTGAGTTTTTACCAAAGGGGATGATGACGCATTTTTTGGCATTAAGCTTAAGGCCATGGTTTCAACACCAGTCATTGGTTTCAGTGAGGCCTTTCTTTAGGATGTCTGCATCACTTGGGGAGTTAATAATGGCTCCCAGCTTGCAGTCATCTATGAACTTGGTCAGCCAGAGTCTCTTTGTGTTGGCCTGTACTTCTGAGAAGTAGATGCCGAACAGGGGAGGACCCAGGAGCAATCCCTGTGGGACTCCACTTGTGACTGGTTGGCAGTCTGACTTGGAGTCCGCTACTTTCACACTGTGTGTTCTATCTGTGAGCCAATTTGCAATCCACCTAGCGATATAGGGGTTGATGCCTAGTTTGGTGAGTTTATCAATAATTCCCGAGTGAGGAATGGTATGAAAGGCCTTGGCCAGATCAAGGTAGGCTGCATGCACTGCCTTACCTTCATCCACAGCCCTGATGACTGACTCAAAGATGTCAACCAGGTTGAGCAGGCATGATCTCCCTTTCACAAAACCAAATTGTGTGGGGTCTAGAGTTTGGAGATTCCCTATACCTTTGTTAATCAGGTCCATGATGATGCACTCCATGGCTTTACATATCAGACTCATCAGGCTAATTGGGCGATAATTCTCATGGTTTGTAGTCACTCCCCCTTTATGGAGTGGGATGACTGTAGCAGTGTGCTGTTTAGTAGGGACAAAGCCTGAGGTGAGGCTGTGACTGAACAGGGCACACAGATGTGGTGCTAGTCTGCTTTGTAGTTCATGTAGAACACAGCCAGGGATATTATCATGTCCCATGGAAACGGTATTCTTAGCCTTGGACAATGCAGCTTTAACCTGTGCTGCAGTAAAGCTGGGTGCCTGGCATTCTTCCGGTATTGTGATTGGTCCTTGGGTCTATGTTAGAACATCGGAGTTTCAAAACTTTGAATGTTCTAATATCGAATCCTATTCAACGAAAGCTGAAAATATCGAAGCAACAGAAAACCAAATTTATTCCTAGGGAAAGAATTCGGTTGTCCATTTCTGTTGCTTCGGTATTTTCAGCGCTGTGGTGGAAAGTTACAGGTTGGGTTCAGGTAAGTGTGCAATTGAGTGCGGGTTAGGTTAGTTAGGGTTAGGGTGCGGGTTAGGTATGTGTGCGATTGTGTGGACATGAGGGTTAGGGCGGGTTAGGTGAGTTAGGGTTAGGGCATGGGTTAGGTATGTGTGCGATTGTGTGGACGTGAGGGTTAGGGCTGGTTAGGTGAGTTAGGGTTAGGAAAAAATTTGCTGTTCTGTATGTTCGATGTTTTCATCTTTCACTGAATAGGGTTCGATATTAGAACATTCAAAGTTTTGAAACTTCGATGTTCTAATATAGACCCTTGGTCCATGGGGGTGGTGGGTGGGTTAAGTTGGCACTGAATCTATCAGCCAGTATGTTGGCTATATCTGTTGGCTCAGGTACCATTGTGCAGTAACTCAGAGCAAATCTGGGTATTGCCATGGAGGTTCTTGATATAACTATAGAAGGCTTTGTGATTGTTTTTAGTGTCTGCTGCAATCCTGCATTCATAGCTGGCTTTGGAGGATTTGATGAGGGATTTCAAATTTTTGTTGAGGCTAATAAGGGAGTTTTACCAGTCTTGGGACTTCACATTTTTCTGCAACAGTTTCTTCCTTCTGTTGTAGAGTTTATTAATGGCAGGAAACCACCAGATTGGCTTCCTTTTTTGGAAGAGAGTGTCTTGGTTCTGTTGGGTATGGCTAGTTCCATGCATTTATGTACATGTTTGTACAGTGCATTGGTGTATGATTTGGCAGTCATGCATATATTTTCCATTGATATGGGTGTCATGAAGTTAGCCACCTCTGTTTTTAGGAGCCCAAAGTCAGCTTTGGAGAAGTTTTTCAAGGTGGTTACCTTTGCGGGGGGTGTGAGCGAGATATGGATTTCCATGGTAATTAGTTTATGGTCAGATCTGACCAGGGAGGGATTGACTATTGGTTTAGAGCAGCAGTCACCCATGCTAGTAATAACCAGGTCAAGGATGTTGCTTCCTTTAGTGGGGTCAGAATGAGCTGGTCCAGGACATTGGAACTGATAAATTCCAGGAAGCGTTGGGGCAGTGTATTGGCACTTGAGTAGTTTTCCCAGTTGATGGAGGGGTAGTTGAAGTCTCCTAGTATGAGAGTGTTGGGTTGGACCTTGATAGATTCCAGGGTGCTTAGGAGCATGGAGTGAGAGTCTAGGGACATGGTTGGGGACCTATAGCAGGCTATGATGTGGATTGCTGTCTTACCCGATGTTAGTTGTACCCGAAGTATCTCAGATGAGTTATGCTGGGCTGCTAGTCTGGAGGTGTGCATATCCTTTATGAATATGTAGACACCACCAACTTTGGAGCTTCAGTCCATGTTTTGGCACCAAAAGGTGTGGAATGAGTTATAGCCTGGTAGTGCTAGGGTGCTTTCTGCCGCTTTAAACCAGGTCTCCATTACAGCACAAATGTCAATGTTCTCCATTTTGAGGAGTGCTTCAAGTGAGTGCATCTTGAGATTTAGACTTCTAGCATTGAGCAGCATGACCCTCAGATTGCATTTATTTATAGCTGTTATGGTGGTAATTTGGTCTTTGGAGCAACACCTAAAAAAGGCACTATAGGGGTGGCAAGAGCCTTAGCCAGTACCTGGAAACCCAGGGGTGACAGATGCAGGCCATTTCTGGCAAAGCATCAAGGTCTGTCAGTCATGTCATCCCAAGCAGACAGATACTGGATCCCCTTAGAATGACACCAGAAACTTAGCTAATTGTTGGTCAATCATTTTTTGTTTGTACTGCGGTATAGCTCTGGGCAATGGTAGGATACTGCTCAGGGCTAAAGTCATACCTGCCTGGGCCACATAATCTGAGAGTGCCACCATGTCTCTTTTTATGTAGTTCAAGGAGGTGTGTCTCAGGTCATTCACACCCACAGGGACAATGACAGAGTCATACTTGTACTTGTTGTGGAGTGACCTGAGTGCATGTGTTATGTGTCGGATTCTGGCACCTGATAGACGGCTGACTGTTACCGTCTCCTTATTCAACCTAGGGAGTGGGACATCTGTGTGCCTCACTATTGAGTCACCTATGATTAGTGTATTGGGCAAGGTGTTTAGCCTTAGGGGCTTTTGTTGAGGGGTACACTGTGGAGGTGAGCTATGTGTCCTGTAGTTTGTGCTGTATTGTGGTGGTCGAGTGCATTCCTGTCTTGGAGGTCTCTGCTGTTTGGGTAAATTTCTATTGAGAGCCTCCATGAAGGTGGCTGTGTGGTTTGTGTTTTATGTGAGAGCTGTGATGGTGGGTGTTCTGGAGGGCTATGTGTTCCATGTGGTGTGGTGCAGGTGTTGACCTTCTCCTCTTGACCAGCTAGTCTGGTCTTAGCTGGAGGGTGCATAGCTTCCAATTTGGTGATATAAATGCATCTCTCACAAGTCTGAGTGTTGAGAGGTAAGAGGAGAGGGTTGTCTGAGTACATGAGGCAGTCACTACACTGCCTCAGAATGCCCAAGTAGACTAGGTTAATAAGTGAAAGCACAGGGAACTGCCCTTTAATCATTCCAGGAGGGGTGGTCGTAACTACTAAGTACTGGAGCTATTTCCGTGAAGAACAACTAGTGCTGACGGTACTTAGGTGTGCTACAATAATTGCTACAAAAACCTGTTGAAATGCAAAGTGATTAAGCTATTTGAAGTGCAAGAGAAAGAGAGAAAGAACTAGCAAGATCTAAGGGAAAAACTGAAGAGCAGACTTTCTGGCATCAATAATAGTTTACCTCAGCTTGGCAACACTGCACGGAGCTTAAACAAGCGCGGGCTTTTAAACTAGAAAGTTGAAAGGGATATAAAAACTGCCCAAACAGCCAATAAGCTATAATTTCTGGGCCAGAAACCACTCCTTTTGTGGCTTATAACTTTTTTTTTTACAGAAAAGCAGCTAAAGCAGCAGTAAAAGCAATTCAAATGCAGTGCAAACTAGCACACTGGAGTGTGTAGCAATATTAAAGCAAATACAGTTAAAATAAATGCAATTAAATTTAAAAACATGACTAAAACAAGTGCAGAACCGTAAATTAGGAAAAATCAAAATGGAGGCACTTAGAGTATCTCTTTCCCCTTCCTGATGCTCTTGCAGTCTGAAGAATGCCAAAACTGGATCCGTGGAGCTTAAACAAGCACAAACCCACACAAAAGTGGGCTTTTAAACCAGAAAGTTGAAAGGGATGGAATAACTGCCCAAACAGCCAATAAACTACAATTTCTGGGCCAGAAATTACTCCTTTTGTGGTAGACAGGCTACCTAGTGTTTACTGCTCCCACTGATAAGCTAGAAGGCTTACCTCCAACACAGAAAGGCTTGGGGGGGGGGGGGTCAGAAGCTTGTAAACAGTCCTGGATACAGCAAATCTGTATCTGGACTAGACTAGTTACAGGAAAGGTGGGAAACAAGCTTTGAACTTTTTATTTTTTTACAGAAAAGGAGCTAAAACAGCAGTAAAACAATTCAAATTGCAGTGCAAGCTAGCACACGAGTGTGTAGCAATATTAAAGCAAATACAGTTAAAATAAATGCAATTAAATTTAAAAAAAATGACTAAAAACAAGTGCAGAAAGCAGTAAATTAGGAAAAATCAAAATGGAGGCACTTGGAGTATCTCTTTCCCCTTTCTGATGAACTTGCAGTCTGCAGGATGCCAAAACTGGATCTGTGGAGCTTAAACAAGGGCAAACCCACACAAAAGCGGGCTTTTAAACCAGAAAGTTGAAAGGGATGGAAAAACTGCCCGAACGGCCAATAAACTACAATTTCTGGGCCAGAAACCACTCCTCTTGTGGTAGATAGGCTACATAGTGCTTACCAGTCCCACTGATAAGCTAGAAGGCTTCCTTCCAACACAGAAAGGTTTGGGGGACTCAGAAGCTTACAGACAGTCCTCGATACAGCAAATCTGTATCTTGAGTAGACTAGTTACAGGAAAGGTGGGAAACAAGTGCAAACATGGGCTTTTAAAGCAGAAAGTTGAAAGGGATGGAAAAACTCCCCAAATGGCCAATAAACTATAATTTATGGGCCAGAAACCACTCCTCTTGTGGTAGATAGGCTACCTAGTGCTTTCCACTCTCACTGATAGGCTAGAAGGCTTCCCTCCAACACAGAAAGGCTTGGGGGGGGGGGCTCAAAGCCTTACAAACAGTCCTGGATACAGCAAATCTGTATCTGGACTAGACTAGTTGCAGGAAAGGCGGGAAACAAGCGCAAATGTGGGCTTTTAAACCAGAAAGTTGAAAGGGATGGAAAAACTGCTCAAATGGCCAATAAACTACAATTTCTGGGCCAGAAACCACTCCTCTTGTGGTAGATAGGCTACCTAGTGCTTACCACTCACACTGATAAGCTACATGGCTTCCCTCCAACACAGAAAGGCTTGGGGGGGGGTCTCAGAACCTTACAAACAGTCCTGGATACAGCAAATCTATATCTAGACTAGACTAGTTATAGGAAAGGTGGGAAACAAGCTTAGAACTTTTTATTTTTTTTACAGAAAAGGAGCTAAAACAGCAGTAAAAACAATTCAAATGCAGTGTAAGCTATCACATTTAAGTGTGTAGTAATATTAAAGCAAATACAGTTTAAATAAATGCAATTAAATTAAAAAACAACTAAAAGCAAGTGCAGAAAGCAGTAAATTAGGAAAAAATAAAAATGGAGTCACTTAGAGTATCAGAAAACAATGCCAGCAAATATATAAATAATTCAGTCAACAACCCCCACCTGAAACTAGCTTCTGAGCTATCCTGAGAAACAAAGTGCAGACAACAAAGGACTAAAACAATACAGCAAATATATAAATAATAAAGCAAATATATAAATACAGCACAGTGCAAACTGAGTTGCAGAAAGTGTACTTATCAGTTTGGAATATCAGATGGGAAAGATTCCAACCCTGCTGACAGTCAGGAGAATTTAGCTCTCTGCTATATCAGCTCTGCACAAATTCACAGAAATTCAGTTTGTAATGTACAACACAGAAAATACATCTCAGGTAATGACTAACAGCTAAGATGGGCTGGCTCAATCATCATGGACCTTTTCTAAGTGTGACACTAGTAATATCCCAGCTGTGTGCAACAGATATGTGTGAGCTGTTAATGCTACATCATCCATGTCTGTTACACCTGTTAGACATCCTCAAAGAGGTCATTGAGGGCATGCATGATGACAACGCTATCTATCGTCCTATGGAATTTGACCAGGCCAATGCATTTGACACAAATCCACACCAAGGTATTCACTCAACACTATTAGATGTGGCCATAAACACCAATTTCACCAAGTGGGGTAGACCACTGGATCACATATGTGGCATCTAAATATGTTGAAATGTGTGGAGTGACCTATATTTTGGGTCCAGTGATCAGGTCTGTACATCAGGGCTGTCTACTAGGCCCTTTCCTGTCCATTATTTAAGTCACAGACATCAATAATGACATACCAATACTGTGTCCAAACAACTATCTGGAGGACTACAGATTGTGGACAATCATTGACTCCAGCTGTGATATTAGTATAATACAGACAGTATCAACACACACCAGAGATTGCTGCCACAGCCTTGCAGCCATGACAACACATGAGATGAAGCAAAAACATGGGGACATTTATGTTATGAAAACAGAAGTGCAACCCAAGGGTAATGTAGACATCACACCCTATAAGCAGACCAAGTCATATGTGACCTGTGTCCTGGGGTATACGGTATGTGGAACACCCACCAGCATGTGGCCACAGGGGTGACTACTTCCTTATATGTAACACAGTTACTGAGTATGTGCAGGGCATTCAAAGCCAAAATACCTCCATAGTTCCCAGTCTTCATCATTCCAATAACTGAGTGCAATGCATCCTTCTTCATATACCTCCCTACACATATTCCAGTGATGTGTAACTGAAGTGTACCACCTTTGCCACAGTCAGCTGTCACACATCTTATTGGCCATACCTAAGTATTCTTTTTGTGGCATAAAGATTACTGTGGGATGGTGTGGCACCCTCATCAAGGTGTTACACAAGATGCATGTGTGCTGCCTGTTCTGGTGATGCACACAGAACATACATAGCTGTTTGACAACATTGATGGCATGGGTTACATACAGTGCGGATTGTGCTATATATATATATATATATATATATATATATATATATATATATATATATATATATATATGGATCTACTTCAGTAGATCAAACTTTTACAAGTTTGAACCACATATGGCCGAGACCATATGTTCGAACTCATAAAAGTTCGAACACTGAAGTAAAAACAAATAAAACAACACCTCCCTTACTTAAGTATACCAACTTCGAGATTGCACTACATTGCGGAAATGGGAAATCTTCTGAAGGGGACCCATATATATATATATATATATATATATATATATATATATATATATATATACACACACACCATGCGCACCAGTCATCTAGTCTGTAGTGAACGTAATGTCACATACAGGTATAGCAGTGTCCCTCCTAACACCTCCAGCAGATGTTACAGTGTCAGGATGGTGTGCTTGATTACCCTCAGAGATCGCTGATGAATCATAATAGTTGTACAAGTGTATTCATGCAGAACCATCTATGATCACTCAGAATCACATATGTTATGTCAGAGACATGGGATTACTGGTAGTATTATTCTGATATTGTCCATGATTGTTCATGCTTCTTTTACTGTGTCCCTCGTGTTGGAGACCTATGCTGACATTACAGTCATATTTAGGCAAATCAGTCTGCACAGCCTCACAATATGCACCCATCCCCGATTGTATATAGCATCCCTGGTAGATGTTCACTCCATTGTTCATGTCAGAATGCTTATATCACAAAGACATCTTTTTCATTGTTATGTCACCTTGTCTGACAGTCACATAATATACATTTTCACTGTGCAGTCTGTACTGTACCATTTCAATATGTGATTAGTGTTCCTGCTACAACTGTCTTCCATTTACGATGTTTCACCTGTCTTCTTTCCCTGTATTCATTCCAACAATTCATCTGTGTGTCCCTATTCAATACACACACTTCCCCTGACTGTTTATTTTAAATGGCAGTGCATGTACCCTTACAGATTATTTACACAACTTGTACAGAATGCCTGGAATGGGATTCCACAATACTCTGCACTGTAGACACTGTCCTGTACTGTGTTTGGACCATATACCTTACTATATGGCAAACCCTGGTAATCATTATGGCATTCCATGCAATCCTGCTAACCTAGCTTACTCTAAAGTAAACAAGTTTGCTATTAGTGTTGCTTTACACATTTTCCTGGCCAGCAACACTGTTGCTAGCCACAAAACTATACTTGTTTATGTTTAAACGCAGGGCGCAGCATGAATATCTAATCCCTGCTGCTGCTCACGGCACAAACACGTAAACTCTGTGTAGGCTTCATGCAAAGTCTACACAGAGTTTATTGAATTCCAGCCATAGTGTGAGACAAGATCAAGAAAATTTTTTAGAAAATTTTATAATATTGAGCATAATAAAAAAAAATACATTTTATAGCTACATAAGATGTGGTAGGAGTAACGGGATACAAACAAATTGTGTGTAGATTGTAAGATTGTAAGTACGAGAAGCTTCCGCAAGATTTGAGACCTGCACTTGCTAAATCTATCTTTAAGGGAAAGGGGAATAGGACAAACCCAGAGTCATACAGACCCATAGGTTTACTTTCTTGTTATGGAAACATAATGGAAGAATTATTGTTTAAATTGGAAAGGTTAGGACGTGGAACCATATATCAGCATGCGTACGTTGAAAATAGATCTATAACCGCCTGTAGTGTGATATTCTATAACTATATAATAAAAGCTGCAAATGAAAAAATAATGTGCTGTGATGGAATTTATATAGACTTAACCTTAGCATTTGATAGGGCCATACACAAAACACTGATCAATAACTTAGAACAACTAGGTATTGATGCATTGTTTATAAGATGGATAGCTGCATGGCTTACAAATAGGACATGGCAAATATCATATAGCACTTGGACAGGTGAAATTCAAGGTCACAATCAGGGTGACCTACAGGGTTCTATCCTAGGCACATAACCTGTTTAGAATTGTATCTTTCAGATCTCTTTTTCATCTGAGGTGTTCTGCAGTCTGTATGCAGATAACTTGAAAATTAGTAAACTGATTACGTGTGTTACAGACAGGGCATGTCTGCAAAAAAACTCAAATAAATTGACCATTTGAGCATTGGAGAATAATATGCTGATAAATACATCAGAAACTAAGCACATCAGATTTGGGAGATATAGATTGAAGGGTGAATATCATAGATTGAAGGGTGAATATTTAATACAGCACACAGTGATCAAATGTGCATTAATCAGAAATGATGAAATCATTTTTTGTAAGTTACATTAGATCCAAACTAGACTATGGGGCAACAAAATGAAACCTTATAAGAAAACAAGCATGTGTAAATTGGAAAGAGTTCAGCGGAAATATACCAAGGACATCCACAGATGTGAAAATTTATTATTAAGGCCTAAAATATCTGAACATGTATTTAGGGTATTTACAGACAACTACCTCTGGGAATGTTTGGGGTTATCAAAAAGTAGTAGAAAATCTTTAGACAAGCTAAGTAGAAGATTATATAGGAATGGGAGATGTACTAATTGGTTCTCTGAAAGAGTAGCTGATGCTTGGAGTAGACTACCAAATAATATTAAAGCAAGCACTAGTTTAGATATTTTTAAGAATGACTTGAACATTTATTATGGGAATGACTGTTTTGCTATGTTGGCAGGCTAGAAGGGCATTATTGCCCATGCCTGAAACATTTGCATGTGCATATATACACCAAAACTGATCAAACTTTGGCTAATATTCTGCTTTCTCCTGTCACTTTTATCATTAATTTGCCTCTGTTTTTGCACTGGTGCTATTCTGAGCCCTAGAAAAACTGCCCTTATCATATCTATTAGCTAATGTCAAACTCGGTTTATTTATTTACTTTTTACAAAAATGGTAGCAACTAGTCTACAAGGAAAAAAATTCTATTTTTGAAAGATACGGATAGAACTATTGGAAGTGCAGTTTGGTAGTGGTGGACATAAATGGCTGCTGTGACCAAATGCTGTTGTTTTTCTTGTTGTTTTTCTTTTGGGTTTTCCCGGTTAGGGGTCGCCACAGCAGAACTTCAGTCCGCTAATGATCGGCAGTAGATTTTTATGATGCCGATGTGCCAGCTCGACGCCCAACCTTCAACGAAGGCACATCAATTCACGCATGTCTTTTGAATGCTACTCGACCGTGAGGAGGACATGCAGACTCCACACAGAAGGCGCTCCAGCCAAGAATCGAATGGGAGAACCTCTTGCTGTGAGGCGACAATGCTACCGCTGCACCACCAACAAACTGAAATATAAATATGTAACAGTCCCAAGGCACAGTGCTGGGCTTTTCATTCTAAATATGATGTTACTTGCATTACAGACAGCATGAGTAAATTAATATATTTTGCTTAACCATACTCAGTAAGCTGGTACATCATATTTAGCAAAATGGTCATATAGTGACAAGTAAGCAATAATGCCCTACAGGGTATGTGTTAATGTGTAACTAATGCCTGCTCAAGGCTGTTATGAGGCCCAATGCTGCAGGCAGAGGGCCTCTACACCCCTGGAAGGGAGTTAATTACACATTAACACACACCCTGGAGGGCATCTTTGTGCTTAGAGAATGGGGTCTGTAAAATTGTTCTGTTTTACTTATTTACTCTTTAAGTACTATATTTTTTTATATATATTTTTGATGTAAAATAGTTTCTCCGCCTAATGTTTCAAACTTTCTGTAGTATATGTTAATGGTGTTGGAGGAAGCATTTTACATCAAAAATATGTGAAAAAAATAGTAAGTAAAACACAACAATTTTACAGAGAACCCATTCTCGCTCATTCACAGTCTCTTTCTGCATTCAGACATATATACATATACACATGGTTTCATAATCTCATTCACTCACACAAGCACACACACACACACACACACACACACACACACACACACACACACACACACACACACACACACACACACACGCGCGCACACTCACTCACACCACATAACCTGCCCCTCAACAGCCTCACCCACTTAACTCATGAACACATTCATCTACTCACCTATGCACAAATCTACCTTACGTACATCTTAACCAGCCTCGCAGGCACACATGCGTACACACACACACACACACGCACACATGCACACACACATACACATGCATACGCACACACACACACACACACACACACACACACACACACACACACACACACACACACACACACACACACACACACACACAATCACACCACTTAACCTCCCCCCTCAAGAGCCTCACCCACTTGACTCAAGAACACATTCACCTACTCACCTATGCACAGATCTACCCTACGTATATCCTAACCAACCTCGCAGGCACACATGCGTGCACACACACACAGACGCACACACGCACACACGCACACACACACACACACACACACACACACGCACACACGCACACACGCACACACGCACACACACACACACTCACACACACACACTCACACCACATAACCTCCCCCCTCAAGAGCCTCACCCACTTGATTCATGAACACATTCAACTACTCACCTATGCACAGATCTACCTTACGTATATCCTAACCAACCTCATGAGGCACATGCACCACACACACACACACACACACACACACACACACACACACACACACACACACACACACACAACACACACACACACACACGTACGCGCACGCCAACATACCTTTTACCCATCCCTGAGTTGACAGAATGTTCCCAATGTCTCTGCTTATTTTTTGTTCCCTGCTCTCATAAATCATGGATTCTTACACTCAGTCAATAATGCCATGCAGTAAAGGTTCATTCTCCTTAATGTTTGTAAAGTGCATTGTGATGCTAGACCTGTAGTCATTGAATAATACCAGAGATTAGAGTTTCATACTTACATAAAAAACTCTAAATG